>NW_008481852.1:319569-342429 GCF_000524495.1 Plasmodium inui San Antonio 1 | reverse complement strand
TTTTTTTTTTTTTTTTGGTGATTCCCTTAGGAACTCCCTTCATTTATGTATAGCTAGCCAAATGATCGTTTTGTTACTTTTCACAGCGGTTACTGCACTGTTGGGGGAAACACACACGTAAGCACTCGCACGAACGCGCATGCACATACAAAGGGGTACAAAAAAAACATTTCGCTTTCGAAACGAATCGCACAAACGGGGGGGGTGACACATAGCGTCGTCAAAAAAAGAAAAAAAAAAAATAAATGCCAAATGGAACGTGTCTAGGTCAACTCAGGTGACCTTGCTGAGGTAAACAAAGCATAAAAATATTTTGGCGGTTCCGAGGCTGCAGGGGGGAAGGAATTGAAAAAAATGGGGGTGAAATGGACGACAGGCACGCGGGGCAGACATGTGACCGGACAGAGTAACCGGACAGGGTGACCGCGCAGAGTTATCAGCGGAGTATTTCCAAAATTAGACACAGCAGCACACCTCGTGTGCTTTTGCGCGTCGACGCTGCACTCGCGGGGGGACCGCTACACTTACGCGTCATCGTTATGTATGCTGCAGTCGTTGTAGCTGGGAAGGAAGAACAGCGAGCCGGTCTTCACTGATCTCGTCTCCTTTCCGATGCTCAGTCTGACGTTATCGCCTTTGTAAATGTAACCATACTGCAGTAAGGGGGAGGGTCGGGCGGACATATGGCAGGGGAAGCGACGGGAAGAGCACCAAGTGGCGGCAACATCTTTTCGCACCACAGGACGGAAGGAAGTAGTGCATGTGTACATACACATATACATATATTATTTTTTTTTTTTCTTTAATATTACTATGAGGTTGTGGTTTATGTTTCCGAGCTCGATGGATCTGTTTTTGGCCAAAATGACATTCGTCGTTCTGCTTTGGGCCGTCAGTATCAGCGGGCCGATCTGAAAGAGGGGTGAAATAAATGGTGTGTGGGGGGTGCAGCTCTCCTTGATAATGCGCAGGAGAATGTAGACCGATGGTGTGCCCAGGGGGATCCCCGCGGGGTTACCTTGACACCGGACAGCCTTTCCCACACTGTGTCCGCGGGGTTGTAGGCGACTCCTTCCGAAAAAAAAAGGAAAATGGAAATAAAAATAAAATGACATCACACGACATCGCATGTTACCGCATGACATCACGTGGAAGGATATCCACACGTGATACTACGTCGATGGCGCAAGTGCATCAACAATGGGGTGAGCCAAACGAATGGGCATGACTCGCTAGGCCGCTCTCCGCGACCTTTCGCGACCCCCTCTTTTCAAACGTACTGTACGAAACGAGCTTGTTGTTCTCGTCCAAGAAGGTGGAGAAGTCCTGGTCGGCCCTGTGCTCACTCCTGGAGTTGCTGTCATCATTGGATTTGTTCCTATATGACTCCACCGACTTACTCTCTGCATGGTTTACGTTACTTTGATTGCTACTACTGCTGCTTTTTTTATAATGTGTGTCTGCTTGGTCCATTTCATTCTTTCGTCTTCTGCGCCGTCTTCTCTGTCCCTTTTTAATTTCCTTCTCTGAATGTCTTTCCTCCGACCCAGTACCATCCGATCTGGTTATCCTTCTTTTATTGGTTTGATACTCTCCTCCATCGTCTCCCTCGTAGGAAAGATTGTCCCGATTGTTTCTCGCTTGTTCAAAATGTCTGTTACAGAAAGTGGGATCTGCATGATTTGCTACATCCGGTTCGAAGGAGGCGTATGTCCGGGTGTACTGATCTTCATTCATGTTTGCACCGAAGTGGTTGTTCGCTCCAGTTGGCAGCAGGTATCCGTTGTGGTGGCTTATCTGCTGCTTCATCTGGTGATTCGCCTGCTGGTTCATGTGCTGGTTCATCTGCTGATTCATATGTTGGCTCATCTGGGTATGCATCTGGCTCAGCTGCTGTCCCATCTGCTGCCCAATATGTTGTCCCACTTGCGGGTTCAGGTGCTGCCCGACCGGCAGGCCCATCTGCTGTGCCAGGTGGGCGCTCAAGGGGTTCATCTGGTTCAGCTGGTTCATCTGGGTTATCTGGTTTAGCTGGTTCTGCGTGTTGTGCGGGTCCGCCAGTGGATGCCCCAGTGTTTGCCCAAGAGGCTGTCCAATTAATTGCCCTAAAGGCTGCCCTAACACCTGAGTGGGTCCTCCTAACTGGTAACTCGAGGGGTGCTCCATTGCCATTTGGAGGTGCGCATTGGGGTTACTCATCTGATTGTTATAAGGAGGGTTAATCACAGAGCCCATGTTGTTGTAGAGGGGGGGATGGTTCTGTTCACTGGTTACATTTCCGCTCGGACCACTCGCGGGGGCACCGGTCTGGTTATTCAGCTGCATGGTGGGGACGGCCATTCCTTTCGCGGATGCCACGTTACTGTGAGGGTCGACCGATGTGGCCTCCTCCGACGGGGTGGTAGTTTTCTTCACTTTGGGTCTTCCCCGCTTGCGCTTCACCGGTGGTTGTGTCGGAAGCGGTTGCGCCAGCGGTTGTGACTGCACTTGCTGTGGTTCTTCCTTGCCTGGCTGGTTTGCCTGCACGGCGGGTGAAACACCCTGAGTGGTACTCTGCGTGACGATCTGCAACGGGAGTGTAGTCCCAACCATGGTCACACTGGTCGCATTGGTCGCATTCTCATTCGGCATATTTGCTTCCCCAGTTGTATTCTCCTTAACGTCACTTAAAGGGTTAGTCGATTTGTTACTCAATACAGGGGCATCAGAGACCACCGTGGGGGGAGTGGCACTCTGCCCATTTAAGTTAACCTTAGGGTGATCTCCATCCATGTCGTCTTCATTGAGACGTGTCCTCTTATCATCCAGAGTGCAATGTTTTCCTTCACCCTGCTGATAAGATACATTGGCGGGATTGTCACTTCTCCGATTCGCTCCTTCGTCAAAATACGGCTTAGTAACATTTTGACTGTTTGGAGGGGTCCTCTTAGAAAAAGCATTCCTCTGTTGATCATCCGTGTGTAACTCTCTGTAGTGTTCATATGACATGGCACGTGGGTCATAATAATCTCCCTGATCTGATGAGGGTTCCCTGTGGGGATGAAACTCCTCATCGTAATAGTCCTCCCCTTCATAGCTACTTCGCTGGTGAATAGGACTGTATCCGCTGTGATAGTGGCTGCCCTCATGAGGTACTCCATAGGAGTCAAGCCCATCGTCACCAGCGTGAGGATCACCATCGTTCCTTTGGTCATACTTCCTATTCCCCCCACGGGGGTAGGCTCTTATCTGGTTCTCACTCGAATCTTGTCTTCGATAGGACTGGTTAACCCCCCTCATGTATTCACCTCGATGATAGGGGTGTGTGTTACTGGAGCTGCTCCCGTAGCGGTAGTCAGTAAACGAGCTGTCTCCCGCGTGGTACCGATCGTCCACGTGGTGCCTGTAGTCCACCTCGTACTGATCGCCCATCCTACCTTGGTTTGCCCCCCACATACCCACTGGGTGCCTACCATTTCGATACATGCTATTTTTGTAATTGGCCTCTTCATCCCCCTCCTTATCCGGATCCTCCTCTCCGCGTACCTTTCTGTACCCCCTACTGTGAGCACTTCTAAAATACGTGGTTGCATCTCCTTCCTCCGCTGAGTGCATGTCACGAGCAGGCGGATACACATCCCCTGGAAATAACTCATCCTGTTTAGGACCCACCATGTTTTTTTCATCTTCATAGGAGTAGTTCCCCTGGGGGTACTTCCCCTTGTGTGTCTTATCATAGCCATTCATGTGCATGCTTCGTGGTGGTGGCACATCTTCGTCCATGTACTGTTGTCTGTTCTGCTTGTTCGCATGGTGCATTCTTCTATTCATTTGCTGATGATTCGAGTCATCCACCCCTTCTTCCTCCCTCTCATCGATGCCATACCTCTCATCCGCTTCAACGTTCGCATTTCCGTCTGCACCCAATCCAGTGTCTCTCCTCACGCGCGCGACGCGATGGTAGCCTTTTGCGATGCCACTGTACTGGTGGATGCGATAGGCGCGGTGGCTGGTATTCTCACCGTTGCCGCTCCCTCCTCTCTCTCGTGCGTTCCCGAAATGGCCATCTCCATATCGACCTCGATGGGGGGCTCCTCCACTCTGGAAGGTGTCTTCCTCACCATGGCCCATCCCTCCCTCGGTGCTGCAAGTCAGATCCACATTGGCCTCGCTCCCTTGGAATGAGGCTCGCCCTCCGACTATATCCTCTGGGAGGTCTCCAAATGGTCTGCTACTCCTAACCTGTCTCTTCTCGTGCAATCCATTTCCGTGAAGGTACTGGTGGCTCACTTCATCTTGGTTCTCACTTCTCAGGCATTTCTGTGCATCGGAAGAAGTGCCCTGTCCGGGCTGCTTAGGAAGGAACATATGTTTTTTCCTCTTCTTAAATTGGGAGTCACCACTTGGTTTCACTTCTTCGGTGCCCTCGTAGCTGTAGTAGGATGATTCATCCTGGTAGTCGCTCTCACCGTAGTTGTCACCGCCTCGGTGGCCCTGCATGTAAACGTCCCCCCCCTGGTCCTTCGCCTCTATATATTTTACTCTCCTGTCACTATTGTACCGAGAGAACTTATCGTTCTGCCTCAAATAGTTCCCTTCGCTAAATCGGTTGTTACTTCTCTCCCCTTGAGGGTCTTCCCTGAATGCCCCCTTGGGGGGTGCTCCTTTGCCCGTGCGCAGTTCCCTCAGTTTGGACACATTCCATGCTGGGTCGTAGTGGGGCGGAGACTCCCCTTCCGCGTGATCTGCGTGATCGACATAATCTGCGTCATCTGCATAATGGGCATATTCTGCTTCTTCGGCTCCTTCCGCATGGCCCTCCTCGCCTGCACGTTTCTCCCTCATCATACTCTTCCTCACCTGCGCTATCCTCCTAATGACAGTCTCTTTATCGTCATCCCCCGCTTTCGCAAGGTTGACTATTCTATATACATTTTTGTTTACCCGAATGGCCTTCTCGTCGTTGCTATTCTGCGACTGTCCTAGTTCGTCGTCATAGTTTCGCTTCCCAAATTGTGCTTCCTCCTCACTGTTCTCATCATTTTGGAGGGATTCATTCGATGCATCTATGGTGGTTAATCTCGTTCTTCTATCATCACGACCGTATGATTGGGTGTATCTGCTGGGGTCCCTACCGTCTGGATTTTTTCCAAACTGGTTACCACTAACAGGGGAGTCATTTGAAAAAGTTGGGTCAAAAAACGGGTTCTGCTTGCTCCTTCCCGCATCGGAAGCTCTTCCCCCATCTGATCTCCTCCCCACAGAATACCTCTTAGAAACGGACGCAACGATGCTCGTTCTTGCTTTTTTCCCTTTACTTATTTTGGTGGGACTAGGAACGGAATAGCATGATCCCAGCGTCGAAATGTCATTGTCGAAATAGAATTCATCTTCTTTTTCCGAGTCATAAAATGAAGACACGTCATCGTCCACGTAACTGATTCTGCTCACTGTATTTTCTGGATGCTCATTTAGAAGCTGCGAAGTGTTCAGGCGATATATTTCACAAATATTGTCCGTATTCTGGGTGCTGTAATCCTTTGCCTTCTTATTTACCCCATCGATCGAATTGGACAGGGGGTCACTCAGATTGCTCAGGTTCAGGCTCTCGTTGTTTCCGCTGCAGGGGGGGGAGTGGAATCAGTGAGAGATGGAGTGGTGAAGTAGTGATAGACGTGGCAGGCATAACTAACGTGGTAAACGTAGTGTCCACATGGAGGAGTACCACATACACCATACATGCCGCTCTGCTCCTCCCCCACTTACAGTGACGAGAGGGGCTTCCTCTCTATGACGGTGAATAACCCATTGCTAGCCGTGGACTGATCGAGACCCTGCAGAAGAGGAGAAGGTTTTGGGAGGGTTAGCATCGTGGAGGTTAGCGGTGTGCCCTTGGGCCTATATCGTCGCACGGCAGGGCAAGGTCGCCCCTCCGTTGGACTTCCCACAGTAGGAAAGTGCCTCTTTGCAATGTCCACTTACAAAGTCAAATTTCTTTTCATCATTCATAATTCTGCTGAGGGGTTGCGGTTTATCTTCGCTTCGGCTCAGATGTGACGGGAGGACAAGACAAAAGATCGGCTGGACTGCAGTTCCCCCGGTGGGAACAACTTTGTGGGCTCACTGGAGGGGAGGCACGAACACACAGATGTATACAGATATGTGTACATATCTGTATGTCTGCATCGATGCATGCATGTGTGTAGAAGCACATGCATATGCACTCCTCGGTCAAAGGGGTGGACACAAAAAAAAGAAAAAAAAAAAAGAAGTTCGGGTATGCTTCAAAATGGGGAGCGCTGGCAATTTTGTTCACTTTCTCTCCACCTGGTCTGGAGAAAAATCACCACCATCCCGGGAAAATCAGGAGGATTGATAGTTCCCTGCCTTGTGGAGGCGAATGCACACTCGCCCAATTTGAGCGTTTTCACGTCTGCGCGTCTGTGCATATATGTCCCCTTGGGAATGACAAAAACATGCGTGTGAAAATACCAGCCGGATTCGATAACATCATTTAAGCGGGGAGGGGAGAAGGTGTGCTAAACAGTTGACCACTTCGCCTCCTAAAGTTTGCTTTGTCCCTTTGCTCGGCATGCAAAAATGAACACGCGTGAAAGTCAACTTATGTGAATATGTGCTTTTCCCTACGCTGGGATGAATACACGTATGCATGTGCACGTGTAAAAGGATACACTTATCTGCCTCGAAATGTAAAAAAAAAAAAAAAACACATTAACAGTGCTGAAATAACTTCGCGACAAAATTAAAAACTTCGATGGGCCAATTGACAAACGTAGAGGCAGCTCAAACAAGAGAGTGGAACGGGTGGAAAAAATGGAAATAAAGAAACACCAAAAAAAGAAAAAATAAAAACAAAATGGAAGAGGGAAAGAAGTACATACTTGCGCCAAACATTCATCGTCATTCTCAAAATTGAGGAGAGGGTTCCCCTTTTGTGCCATCCGTGCACTCAAAAGTATGTGTATGCATTTTACTACGTGGAAAAAAAAAAAAAAATGAATTGAAATGAAGGGAAACGAAAGGGGCATACCAAATGGGGCAATTTCAGTCATTCCCAGAGGGGTAAAAAAATTACACTCATCGCAGGTTGACCCTTTTGATAAATCCTTTCCTCACCTTTTTTTAATACAATTTTGCTGTTTCAATATGGTCTCTTCACCAACTAGACGTTTTACAAAACAGAGGTGGAGTGAAACATGTTCGCGTGGACTGTATGATCATCCATGTGTAAAGTTTCGCCCTATGGCAATTGTGGTATCCCATGCGATGGTTCCTTTTGCACAATGATTTTTTTTTTTTTTTTTCTTTTTCATCCTTCTGGATGACGGGATGACTAGTGAGACCTTTTGAAGGCGTTCCCGCGTTGCATTCTTTTTGCGCGATTGAATGCGTTGCTCTTTTGCTCATTTGGCCGCTCAGCCTTTCGCGGGCGGCGCGGTGTGCAAACAGGAACGTGCAAGTGGTGTAATGGGACGAGATGTAATGAGTTGGCGGTGAATCACTCGGCGGAGCGACACCCCCGTTCTGCGAATATCATATGGACAAACGGCCCAGTCGCGCGCGCAAGGTATTCCCCGATTGAAGGGGTTTATGCCCCTCCGTGTGGCGCTTCCCGCGGTTCATGCGGTTGCCACCTCGCCTCGACAGGTGCGGTGCATATGGGTTCCCCTGTTTCTCCCCGCGGTCACAAGTATCTGCAACTTGGGGAAAGGCCCGAATATATAGGTGTGGTGCCGAGGCAGTTTTTAAAATGGGATCATTACTGTTACTGCGTGCCGCTTCTCGAAGTGGAAAGGGGGCAAAGCAAGAGAAAAAAGAAATAAAAAAAGCAAAAAGAAAAAAAAAATAAATTAACAAAACAATACAGGAATAACAGCAAAGCAACATCCTCGTTCAGTTGTTCCCTCCTCCCCACGACACCAGGTAAAAGCGGACTAGGAAGCAGCTGTGCCATTGTCCTCATGGAAACTCTACGGCCACACGGCTGAACGGATTAGTCTCAAGGGGGAATACCTCAAAATATTGGTCCAGTTCTTGATCAATCTTTTTTTTTTTTTTTTTTTTTTCTCCCCAAAAATGAGAGGCGCCAAATGGTCCCTACCTCACTAGTATTTTTTGCAAAGCGTTAGGACGAACAGATCCGTTCGGTGAGTATGGTTTGAGGAATGACTCTTCTTCATTCCTGCGATTGCCAATCAGGGGAACTTCTACATAAAAGGGGCTTCCTAAGTATAGCAGTGAAGAGATTCCTCTCCTCCTCCAACCCGGGGGCCCTTTTTTCCGAGTAACTATACAAAAGGGGAAAACCGAAATGGACATTTATTCCTCTCCGACTGCCCCATCTTCGAAACAATGCAACGGAAAGGGGAAAAAAAAAAAAGGAAAGAGGGAAGGGCGCATTGTTAACAACACACTGTACACATGTGTAGCTTCTCAATTATGCACTTTATGTGTGCCCACCCTCACGTGCGTAACCCCTTCGGTCCAGTTTAATGACTAAGTTTGGGAATATCCTCACTGTGTACTACATTATTTTCCATTTTTGCGGGGCATTCAAGGTACCGCATTGTTGCGAAAGGCTGGTGCTGTGGGGTGGAGAAGGACAGCCCATTCGCGTCCCACAGCGGCACTGCGTCTATTCCAGCAAAGCCAATGCCACACAAAGGATAGGGAGCAATGTACGGTCCTGTTACCACAACACGCTTCGTAACCATGAAGGGAATAAGCAGACTAAGCTATTTTACAGAAGCAAGAAGGAAAAGGACATCCAGGAGTCAGGCTACATGTATCCCTTCGATCACTTAGAGAGAAAGAAAAAAAAATTTCCTCCTGACCCTTATCAGCCAACTGACGAAGAGAGGGAAGAAAACACGGCAGATGTGTTGGATGAGGAGCTAGACGATGATGAGCTGCTCAGCTTTGACGAGGACGACGATGCGAAAAGGCACTTTGGGGAGACAACCTACAACGCGCCGATCAGTGGGCACAGCTCGGAGGGGGAGAGAAACCACCATGATGCGGGCGAAGCGGCTCATGCGTCTGATGTGGACGAGCTCATCCCGCGCGAACTCGTGGAGGAGGCTGAAAACGGGAGTGTCGCTCCAGACGAATCGCAACACGAACGGGAGGTGGTAAAGATCTGCGTACATTCCGCAGGAGAACAGAGAATCGAGGCCGAAGTGATGAAAGACCAGCTGTATTACCTGTTTCACTCCTCCATGGACAGCGCCTTCATCGAGTTCTTTCGACTGCAAATTGAATCCTCCATCAGTGAAGAGGAGAAAAACACATCCGTATCGTACACCTTTGGGGAAAGCAATTACCAGGCGCCAATATCGTGTGTGCAAGACTTAATAAACTTTTCCCAGCGTTTGCAAAAGTCGCTGACCAAAAGAATGGAAGATGCTCATAGGGAAAAAACTGATGAAGAGATGACGTATTTGAGTAAAAGCATGCGAAAGGAACTCGAGAGAGGGAAAAAAGAAAGGAACATCACACACACTTCAAAACGGAACCTGCAGATGAGTATCGAATCCTCGTTAAAGCTAATAGAAAAATGCAAACAGAACTTGTACAGGCAAAACTATGAACGTACTTTACACGATTTGAAATTAGCATACAGCATGTTGCCGTGTAAATATTATGGCTTCTTCCTCTCCAGCATTTGTGCAAACATATCGATGTTGTCCTACTACACAAATGACATGCAAGGCACTTTTAACTTTTCGCTAAAGGCAATAAAGTACGAACCGAAATACGCATTGGCGTGGAAATGTCTCGGAGATGCATACAGAAGCTTCCGAAAGTTTTGGCAGGCCAGAAATTTTTACGACATAGCGATACACTTGGGCTATAAAGACGACAAGGGAGAGAACTTCAGAGAAATCGTGGCCGAGTTAAACAAACTGACCGTGGCTGCTTTGAAGAAGGCAGATACGTTAAAGGAAAATATGAACAACTGCACCAACGTTGTCGTGAAGAAAAACATCGGAATTGTGCTCAATAAGAATCCGGATTCGATTGGGGGGTGTTACGTGTCGTACATCATTGAGGGGGGGAAAGCGAGCAAAAAAAATTTCCACCATGGTGACCAAATTGTTGCACTGAACAATATCGTTACGTATGGTAAGCCAATTGACTTTTGCTTAAAAGCTTTCCAAAAGAATGAGGGGTCCTACGACATCGTTTTTTTCAGGGGAAACATTATCGAGCTGTACGGCCTGCGCGCCTACCAATATTTGGTCGAACATGGTTTGTTTCACACCCTCTTCGAAAATGAAAAAATCGCGTCTTTCAAGCGGAACGAGACCATTTTGTTTGACTTGCGTGGGTTCGGCACCTTTTCCGAGTACGGCGTCTCGCAGGGGGGATAGTAAATGGAAAATGGCGATGGGCCATCCGAACGAGCTAGCCAAACGTGCCAACCAACCCCTCCATGTCTGCAAAGAAAATTCCCGAAAGGGGAAATTTACCTGAACGGTGCAGGCGACGTTGGCGCGCCACACCAGACACAAAGGCCGCACAGCGCATATTGCCTGCCAGCCCACGTTACACCGCTACCTTTCGCACGTTACACTTATTTTTTTGTGTTTCCACTTCATCGAAATTTGTTCCGCGTGGCAACTTCGACATCACCTTGCCCGTTCATAAAAAGGTGGAAAAAAATATGAACATAAAAAAAAAAAAAAAAAAAACACACAAAGAGGCAATGACACACAAAGAGGCAATGACACACAAAGAGGCAATGGCACACAAAGAGGCAATGGCACACAAAGAGGCAATGGCACACAAAGAGGCAATGGCACACAAAGAGGCAATGGCACACAAAGAGGCAATGACACACAAAAATGCAAAGACACACAAACACGTAAAGACACGGCTTGACCATCCCTCCCACACGTCAGTCCTCCCTTGCCCACCTCTGCGAGTACAATATCTTATCATACAGATTTACGAACGATTCATATTTCTCCACGTCCCGCTTGGTCCACTTCCTGGTGGGCTTCCGTATGTCCTGGTTTTTGCTAGTACAACTGGTTTGAAACTTCTCCCTGAGTTTCTGTATATGTATGGGTATTTGGCAGTCACTTAGGAAGGAGCGGAAGTTCTTTTCATAAGACCTCCTCAACGGGGCTGAAAAGAGTTTGTTTTCCTTGTAGAAGAAGAAGGCCAGAAATTTAATGGCACTGAGCTTTACGCTCAGGCCCGGGTAGAGGGGTCGGTGTTTTCCTAACTCGTACAGCGCCTCACACAGGATGTCATACAAGTATGTCTTCAGATAAACCATCGTAGTGACATCATTTTGGTTTTTCATTTTTTCAAAAATAATTTCGAAAATGTTTTGATTGTTTAAGTAGTCCCCATGGTTAGTCACAAACTTTTCCATTTTCTCTTCATTCTGGAAGAGGTAAAGTTTTTGTTGGTACTTTATGCAGCACTGTTTATCCCCCTTGACGAAATCGTTTTGGTCTCTCAAGCTCACCAGGCAGAAGCCTTCATTTTCGATCTTCTCGTTTTCTTCCACTTTATCTACTTTTTCGAATGTAGCCAATGGTTTCTCTATGACGGTGAACTCCGTGGGGTTCTTCTCGAACATAGCCACCTCGTCGGGACCACTCACTAGGTAGAAGCGCCCGTCATGGTTCACTGTGTAGTGATCGTATATGTTGCATTTTTGTAAAATGTTTTTCTCCTTATAGGTAACTATGCAGTACTTATCAAACTTTATTTCCTGTTCGTAATTTTCCCTTTCTTCAATATTGAACCCTTTGAAGTAGGCCGTCTTGTGGTTGTACTTGTATCGGTTGTATCTTTGGTAGTTTTCTATCGTCTTCTCTATGTCGTTCGTCAGTTTGCATTTCATTTTCCACACATTTGTGTGTTCTACGTGGATGACATTGTTATATTTTGGCTTGAAGATTTTCTCGATGTACTTCACAAATGGGTAGTACTGCGGGAATGTTCCCTCAGTGCGCGGGCAGGGCATACCTTCCTCTCTGTGCTTAGGTTTTTTGCCCATCGTTTGGGGGGCTGCCTTCTCGGACGCGGCATTTTGGAAGGCGGCCTTCTGGGACGCAGCATTTTCTGGGCGTGCCGCTTCCATTCGTGGCTGCCCCTCCCCCCTGTGCAGTATAAAAACCAAGTGTGGGATTTTTTTCTCCTTGAGGAGATGCTCCAGTTGGAACCTGCTATAGGGGAGGTTGCAGAGGATGCACCCGTGGGCGAGGACATCGTACTGATTCATCCGAATGCGCAGCAGTTCCATGATGTCCGCATCGGTCAGGCGCTTCGTCCGCATAAGTTGTTTAAATTTCCCGATTTGGAAACCGAAGGAGAGTAAATTTTGCGGATGAATCACCGCACACTTGGTGTTCCTCGCCAGCTCATCGTACAAGTCCTCCATTTTTCCATCCGAGTACACAAGTATGAAGGGGGGCACAAAGCAGGGGTCTGGTTTCATCTGTATTAAGTAACCAATGGGGTCCTTGCTAAATGTGTCCAACTCCTCCTCCGTTTTGAAATAAAATAAAAACGAATTGTACAGAAGAAGGTGCTCCGTGTCGATGTCCACGATGCTATCGATATTGACCGGAGAGTAGTAATAAAAAGCAGACAATTTGGCATAGTTATTTTTTTTTAAAAACTGGGCCCATAGTTTGTCTACCCTCTTTATGTTCTTCTGATGGAAGAGACTGTTCCTATGTTGGAGTATTCCTCTGAGCTTTGTCTCTATGGATGTCTTCACCTTGGTCACGTGTATTTTCCCTGCGTCGATGCACCACACATTTGTGTTATCTCTCAATCGGTTAATGACTTGCTGGTTTCTCTTCGACGTCTTTTTTATTTTGCTGAGTAGCTTTTTTTCTACCTCCGCAAATGGCTGCTTCGTTTGTCCCTTCTTTTCCCCCTTGGAGTTGTCTCCCCTGACTGGTTCCTTCTTTAGATCATCTGCTTCACTGCGGCTTGGCTCTCCCTGGTTGAAGTAACCCGCCTTTTCCCACGACGCTTTCAGGCCACACTTCAAATAAATCACATGCTCAGGGATCCTAAAGGAGCATTTCAGAATTTTCTCAAAAGAGTTCAACCCCTTCTCTACCAAGAAGTTATACTTACTGTTTAGTAACTCCTTTTCGTTTTTTTTTAGAAAACATTTTTTAATTTGTTCTACCTTTGGGCTGTCCGCGAGGTAGGCGTAGGGGTCACCATCTGAGTTGGCGCCACTTTGGGAAGCCGTTCTCTCGGAGGGGGCCTCATCGGAGGAGTCTCCTACGTGGGGGGGGAGGTCCACCTCGTCGGCACCACGTTCAGCGACGCGCCTATGTAAATCTCGCGGTACACTTCGCGGTACAGTTGGCTCTACACCTGGATTTAGACATGGATCTACACTTGGATGGAGATTTCCCTGCAGGCTCCTCCCCCTGTGGAGCCTCTCCAGGCAATGTCTCACCTCCTCGCCAGACCCCGCGCTGAACAGTCCGCCGCCTTTTGGGACGAACCTAATGATGCACATTTCCAGCTTCTCATGCAGGACGACACGCATCGCCACAATTTTAGCTACGTTCAAAACGAGATTCACCGGCTTGACGCGAGAAAACAACACGTCCAACATCTGCTGTTCTTCCTCCAGTGAGTACTCCTCCGAGGGGTTCACGAAACGTAGGTTGTTCTCTAAATATTCCACATCTGCCTTGTTCAGCTCAATTTCACAATCATGAAATTTAGCTAGCCAATTAGAACAAAAGAGGAACTTTCCCAGTACGTCCTTCCTCTTCTTCCGGTTCATTCCATCCGTAAGCTTGAAAAAGTAGACATATTTGAGAATGTAAAAACAGGTGGGTCCAAATATGTTGGTGAACTCCTTCTGTATGTCCACACATTGAAGAAACAATTTGCATGCAATGGTCTTAATCTCTTTTTCAAAATGGCACCCCTCATCAGTTAGAAGTAGCACTCTCAAAGGAGGCACAGAGAATTCTCCCCAAAATGACTCGTTCCTTTGGAAGAAGTGGAACGCATTATACATATTGGACAAGTGGTGGACCTTCCCCCCATAGACTAGCTTTACCCCCTTTCCGCTTTTGTACAACCAGTTATGCTTCGATACAAGATAGGGGCAATACACATTGGTGAAGGAGCAGTTTAGCTTACTTGCCAGAGTCTTATCCCTCAGCACCTCACTATAGTCATAATAGGAATGCACGTACGGGTTCATCAGCTTCCTCACTTCATTCGCGTAATGGCTAACGTTCGTCTCGTTGCCCATTTTGAGGTAGTGGACTTGGTACTTTGCTCTCCTCAAACGTTTAATCTCTTTTTTGTAATGCCTACTACAAACATACATGGAGTCGTGTCTCCACGTCATTTCGCATAGATCATCGCTGCTCATCCCGGTTCGTCCGAGTATTCCCTGATGTATGTCCTGTCTCATTTGTTTCTCCTCCTTCTTCACATCAAATGCGATGATCGTGTCTATCTGGAGGTTCACTTTCTTTAGGAACTCGTATACTTTTCTATTCAAGGGGAGCCCCGTTATGATGAAGTGAGTGCTTTGAGGGGTTGTCCTCGATGGTGAATCACCTAAGGAGGGTTGCCTCCACTGGTAGTCACTTCGCCTTTCTAACTCCTTGGCGTAGTTCCCATTTTCCTCCTCCACCTGCATCGAGATAACACAGAGTAACTCCTCAATCGTCTTGTTTATGCTGCTCAACGTGGTGCATCTAAATAGGTCGTCCACCAAGGAGATGAATTGGACGTTCGTCTTCGAGGAGCTACCTTTCCCTATTAGCAGGCTGTGGAGGGCCTTGATTTTAACTGCCTTTAGGGAGATTCTTTTCTGAGAGGCATCCTCCGTAGGATTGTCCTCTGGGGGAGAATCCTCTGTAGGGTCATCCTCTGTAGGGTCATCCTCTGGGGAGTCCCCCTCTGTAGGATCTTCCTCTGTAGGGTCATCCCCTGGAGAGTCCTCTCCCTTAGAGGCCACCCCATTTGCGCTCCCTCCACTAAAGACGCGTTCAATGTGCCGCCTCAGTTCGTGGAGCCCTTCCTCCACTTGCCGCAGGACGAACACATTGAAGTAGTGTTCCTTGTTCATACGCATGCACAGGTACCGGACGATGAAGAGGGGCGACACGGTTTTTCCCTCCACGAGCCGATTTATCTCGAACAGGTAGGAGTCTACGTTGGGGTGAGTTTCCCTGACTGGGTTCTCTGCTCCGTCTTGTCCCCCCTTTTCCACCCCCTTCCCCTCCTCACAGGTCAGATCCTCCAGCGAGAGGAAGAACCTCTGGAAGTAATCCTCCAAGTCGATGTGCACCACCCGCTCTGTCTCCCTGACAACGTTCATCACTTTCTTCTGTACGTCCATACTGGAAAAATAAATAACCATAGTAAAGCTTATGTTTTCCTTTATCTTATTGCTGGTGTAAAATTTCGGATACATCAGAAACTCCCTCATTTTTGAAGCGCTGTCTAGCAGGTACATCTTATTCTTGTAAGTCGCCATGAACTGTTTCTTTCCCTTGACAAACCTCCTCTCGTTGACGTAGGTCACGGGACAGTACTGGTAGTAGTCACCCCAGTGTCGGTAGTACCGCAGGTTTCTGTGCCCTACGAAGGACTTCTTGCTTTGGCGGCCGCCCGACTTGGCTTGCGTCAGTGGAAGGCTATCCCCTCGAAGGGAACCCTTCTCCACGGCACTAGCGTAGGCGGACCCCCTGTCTGCGTCTTCCCCTTCATCGGAGACGCCATCATCTCGGTCAACTACATCAGCTGCATCAACTCGGTCACCTTCCTGAACTCCGTGAGGTGCTCTTCCACGACCAGATTTATCAACTCCAATGGCGCCTTCCAGCGTATCGCCTCCTCCTTCTTTCCTGCGGGCAGTGTCTTCCAATGGGGACTCCCTCCCCGGGATCCTCCTCTTTAGGTTCACCACCAAAACGCTAGACCCCTTCTCCGGACAGTACTTGAACGGGAAGAAGTTATTTTTAAGATGGTAAGAAAATTGATTTCGGATCATGTTGACGTGGAAAATCTTCCAGAGGGTGTCCTCATCGGGTGTGTCGCGTTGGTCTTGTCCGTCGCGTCGGTCCCCTTTGCCGCTTCTTCCGATGCTCCTCTGGCTAACCATATCCACGCGAATGAGTCGGATGCCAAACTTTTCCGCCACCGCGCGGGCGACATCTTCTTCCTTTCGTCCCCCCGATTGGTCCGCTTCGCCTGCTTCGCCTGCTGAGTCTCCTTTTACGTGTCCCCCCTCCTCTGGTGGTGACAGCTCATGACTACTGCTTCCCCCATTGGCGGTGTCCCCTTTGTGCAACTCGCTGACCCCCTCAACCAGCAGGCGAATGTCCCTCTCGAGCTTCATGCAGCTGATGCTTCTCCTCAACTCAGCATAATAATCCCTGTAGTACTTCTCGGGGTCGTCGCACCGGTAAACGTAACACATTTCTTTACTCATTTGGCTCAAGTATTTTTCACTTATATTTTCTACGTTTAGGATTCCGCGGGAAGTTCGCTTTGCGTGGATGTTTTCTTTGCTGGGTTGTCTACGGGGGGAGGTGGCCTTGCTTCCCTCCTCGTCGGTGTCATCTCCATCGGTGCTGTCCTCATCGGTCTCATGCTCATCTGTATCATCTTCATCGGTCTCATCGTCATCTGTATCATCCTCCCCTGTGTCATCCTCTTCCGTGGCGCCCCCCCCTTGGGCGTAGTTTTCCTCGGACCCCCCCACGGTCAGGCACTCTTCCTCTGCGCCCACGTCCTCATCGACCGTTTCAGGTGGGTCGGAGAGGTTCGCAGCGATAGCAGCATCCGTAGCATCCGTGGCGTCCGGCAGCCGTTCCCTCTGTAACACCCGCAGCATCTCTTCGTCCTCTGCATCACCCTGTTCATTTGTAGAGTCCCCCTCTGAATCCTCCCCTGAGGGGCCATCACCTTGTCCCTGCGAATCTGCCTCGTCCCCCTCGCTAGAACCCACAGAAGGGGCGACTCCGGATGAGGTACTCCTCTTTTGCTTCCTCTTTTTACCTAAATTGCTACCCAGATGCACATCCCCCCCATCAACGTTTATCATCTGGAGGGGTTCAGAACAACTCCTTCCGCAGAAACGGTTCAGCAGCTCTTCGTAGATGCCCTCCACGTGGGTTCGTTCTTCGCTCCTGCGGTTGGGTGAAAAATGGGGAGACATGGATGACACTCAGATGTAGAAGACGGCGTACTCTCACCAGGAACACCCTAAGGAGTGACTTGAGTAGGCCGAGCTGAGCAGTCCGAAGGGAGAAGTGCCAGCCGAGTGACCTACCTACCCACCCCCTCGTGATCCTGCAGAAGGACACAGAAACAGGGGAAGCTGTCCTTAAACGGATTGGCAAGAATCAAGTGGCGATCCTCCAGGAGAAAGTTAGACACAACGATCCCATCCCCCGATCGTACATTTTTTACCAAATTCAGATTCAGGAAAGTCATATAATTGAGGTAATTCAAAGAGGAGAGCTTCTTCCATTTGTGGAGAAAGTACTCACCGTAATGGAGAAACTTGCCCGTCAAGTAGAGAAGGGATCCATTATTTTTCGAAATGATACTATTCAGAGATTCTAACGTTAGATCCATCACCTTCTTACAGTCGATGCTTTTTCCATCCCTTAACTCCTCATTGATTAACTTCCCCAGTGGAGACAGAAAGTGATTTTCCAATGTTAGATTTTTTCTCAATACTAGAGACGGCTCGATGAGGTCCACTTTTAATCTTTTCGCAAAACGGTAGACGTAGCTTTCTCTCCGCCTGGACATGATTACGAAATTTTCCTTCTTCTTCCTTCTGTTTATTTTGATGAAGTGTCTCATTTTGTGAGAATCCTCTATGAGCAGGTACTTGGTCTTGGAGCGGTTGCCCTTGTTAGCGGCATTGGCAGTGTCAGCGGCGTTGGCCGTGTCAGCGGCGTTGGCCGTGTCAGCGGCGTTGGCCGTGTAAGCGGCGGTGGTCATATCAGCAGGGGTGGTCATATCAGCAGGGGTGGTCATATCAGCAGGGGGGGTCATATCAGCAGGGGTGGTCATATCAGCAGGGGTGGCCGTCTCAGCATGGTTAACCATGTCAGCGAGGTTAGCCGCTCCCTCCTCCGTTGCTCCCCCAGTTAGTGCTTGCACTAGCGATGCACCTCCGGTGAAGGCTCCCGCTGTGATACCTCCCGTGGTAATGCTTTCTGCGGTTATGCCTTCTGCGGTTATACCTCCTGCCGTGATGCTTCCCTCCGTCATTCCTCCCTCTCCGCCTTGTTCAGGAGACGCCTCTCGTTTCATGGCCCGTTCGGTAGCCTCCACCTTTTTGGTGGCTTGTCCAGGTGTCTCCACTTTTGCGATCATATGTCTAGGCGGCTCCATTCCTTTCATGGCCCCTACTGTAGCCTCCACTTTTTCGATGACCCCTCCAGGTGTTTCCATTCCTTTCATGGCACGTCCTCGAGACCCCTGCTCCTTGATGACTTGCTCGTCCGACCGGTCCCTTTTGCGCCTCTCTAATGACTCCCGTTTCACTCCGCCGGGGTAGCCTACGACGTCATTTTTTCCATCACTCTTTACACTGTTTTCTAATGATTCACGGTTCGCCTCACCGGGATGACTCGCCAAGTCTTTCTCACCATCAGTGGATACCCTTTGCACAGCGTGCTGATCATCAATCGGCGCTGCGTCAGCTATGCCAGTATGAAGTCCCCCCTCTAGGAGAGCTTCTTTCCCTTCGTTTCGAGTCGATGTGGGGGATGCCCCCGTTTGGCTCTGGCCCGCCGTATAGCTTCCCACACCAGTGTGTCCACCTCCCTCCACTTCGTCATCATCAAAGAGAATACTCCTCACAGCGTCTTCGTTACGGATTATGTCCTTCACGAGATCATCCTGAATTTCATCCCCCAGGAGTTGCGATTCGTCTGTTGGGGAGCCGCTCCTTAACAGCGCTTCTTCCTGGCCCTTCTTCAAAACGGCCACCTCACTTTGAATTATGACTTCATTTAATATCTTTCCCATCTCACTAAAGGTTCTATTGATATCGAATGGGGAGGTCCCGCTTCTATCATCTCTGTTCTTTTCATCGATGTTTTTTATAATTTCTAGGCTTTGGAGCAATTCGTCTTTCATCTTGGAGATGTTTGTCTCCCCTTGGCTATCCGCACTACCGAATCGATTCAGCTGGGAGTCTCCCTCCGCTGATTCGTCCTCCCACACTGCGTCCTCTTCCTCGGACTGATCAGGAAGATCAACGCGATTAACATGCTCATCGGTTGTCTCCCCCTTGGAAGCGCTCCTCCGTTTCACTTTCTTCATAAATATATCAACATTCCCTTTGTAGGAATCCATTTTATTGGCCATGTCTTTGTTCACCGTTTGGAGGAGCTCCCTCTGCTGGTTAAGCTGTGCATCCCCCTCTTCGGCTGCGTCATCCCCGTGTTCAGCGATACCGCCCCCGGTTGCTGCATCCCCCTCTTGGGCTGCGTCATCCCCGTGTTCAGCGATACTGCCCCCGGTTGCTGCATTCCCCTCTTCTGCTGCGTCCTCCCCTTTTGCCGCCTCCTCCCGCTGGCGCTTCACCTCGTGCTTCTCCTCCTCTTCCTTCGTCCTCACTTCTTTATCCAACTTGTCATCAAACGAAATGTCCTTTATGTTGAAGGAGGAACCGCTTGACCCATCTCCAAGGAGAATCTTCTTTCTCTTTGCTGCACCGTCAATGTCATTCACGCTGAGTTGTCTTTCCAATTGGGTCCGACTTTCATCGAACAGCTCCCCCAGCGAGGTATCGTTTTTTTCCCCCTTCCTTAATTTGTCCTTCTCCTGCTTTAGCTCCTCCAAAGTGCGCTTCTCATTCTCGAGGTAGTTCTTAGCCTTAAGCAGATCGATTGATTTTTTCGATCTACCTTCTCGCTGATCGTTCGGCGCGCTCTCTTTGTCCTCTCCTCCCGCCGCTTCCGACGCTTCCGCCGCTACTCTCAAATTGCTTCTCAACACATCCACGTATTCTTCATCCGACCCATGCGGGTCATCCTTAGCTTCTTCCATTTCTACCCCTCTGGTTGGACTAGGACTTCCTCCCTCGTTGACCCCTTTCTGTACCACAGACTCTTCAGACTTGTGAGACTCCTCTTCGAGTCGCTTCACAAGCGAGGCTTCTTCCCCCGAAGGGATGTCGCCTTTACCTCTCTGAGTTGACACTTCATCGTCATCATCACGTGGGGTAGCGGTCTTTTTTCCTTCCCCAACCGATGAGCCTATATCTCCCTGCACTTCTTCTTCTTCTCCTCCTCTCTGAGTGTCGCCCCTCTTGCCCTTCTTCTTTCCTCTTCCTCGTGGGGAGCCTTGCCTGGGGTCGTCCCTGCCTAGGTCATCCGCTGAGTTGCCCTCCACATCGCCTGCAGCTTCGCCATTCGCGTCTACGTTTGCTTCTACGTTTCCTTCAACCTTTGCTTCTACGTTTCCTTCTACTTTTGCTTCTACGTTTCGTTCTACCTTTGCTTCTACGTTTCGTTCTACCTTTGCTTCTACGTTTCCTTCTACCTTTGCTTCTACGTTTCCTTCTACCTTTGCTTCCCCTTCGGCTTCCCCATCTTGATGATCCCCCTCCTGGCCCAGATGGGGGAACTCCTCCCGCGCCCCCTTCCTAAGCGTCTCCTCTCCAAAATCCAGGTTCGAGTCCAGGCGCAGGAAATGCCTCTTCTCCGTCGGGTTGAGGTCACTCAAGGGGCCCCTCTCCTCCGCATCGATGTCCTTCCCATCGGCAGCGCCATCCCCCTCGTGGTCATCCAAATCGACGATTTTGCACTCCTTAGTGAATTCAGCAAAGTTTATTCCGTCAATGAGGAGGGAGTTTTCCAGGCTGATTTTTTCGTTACTTTGAGCGGCGGCGGCCCCTTCTCCTTCACCGGGGCCCGTCTCTTCCGCTTCACCGTGTTCACCCGGTTCATCCCCGCTTGACCTCTTGGTTCTCTCTTGAATTTCCTTCAGTACGTCCTTTTTGTCTGCTAGGGATCCCTCTGTCTTCCTCCTTCCTTTGTCCGCCTCCTCGTCTTCCTCATTCTGCTTTCCCGTTTTCACTGCGAAGGTGAAGGTGTTTCTTTTTTCGATGCTTCCCGGGATGCCTGACTGAGACTTTTCCACCGCCTCGCTGCATAGTTCCTTTTTCCTCTTCGTCGGATCATCTTTCAGTTGGTTCTTCTGTTCTTTCGTCGGTTTTGACTTTTCATTGGTCCTTCCTTTGTCTATGTTGTGTTGGTGTGGGGTGTATTTGTGTTGTGTCTGTGGAAGGGGTAGGTCCACTGGTGCGATGCCCCATAAAGAACGGCGTCGATATAATCGCCGCTGATGCGCTATTGCACTAAGGCAATACATTCGTACGCTTGTACGTTTGTAATTCTTTTTTCCTACCCGCTGAGGAGAGGCGGCCATCCCTACTGGCGGCGTAATCACCGTCGCGCGGGTACCCCCTGGGGGAGGAGTCTCCCTCCTGGGAGTCTGTCCCATCGAGGTACTCCAGTGGGTTTATCTCGTCCACATCAAGCAGAACAATATTTTTCTGCAAATACGAATCATGATGCCTATTGTTGAGTATATTTTCAAACAAGTTGCGATCCAATATGTCTTGTCCATCCAGATCATCATCGTAAAGGAAGGAGTCCTGAATCTTATAGCTATCGCTAAACCGTTTTGTGAATTGCTTCTTAAATTGTTCCACTTGGCTGGATAGCCTTTTTATAGATTTCATATTTTTGATGAAGCTGTTGCATCTATCATCCTCCTCCTCATTATGTCCATTTTTAGAACCCAAAATTGGGTTGTCAAAAAGAGATAGCTTTTTCATCTCTTCTTTTCTCCTAAAATGTATCATAATGACGGGTTTTTTCTTTACAATCTCTCCATTCTTCTTCCTAATTTCGATGAAGGTGATTCTGTAAAATAGCGTCTTCAGAAAGTGAGCATAGTCACTAGCATTTATTGTCGGCGTCCAAATATCCGTCAGTTCGAAGAACGCATTAAAAAAAGATTCAAAGGTTAAATACCTATTCCCTTTACAATCATTGTTCCATTCGTCACTCACGATTTTGATGACCTCTTTGATATCAAATTGAGGTATTAGCACTTTACAGATTCGGAGCATTATTTTAAAGTACTCCACTTTGGTGAATCTTCCATCCATAGGTTTGTTTAGCACGTTCGTCCATATGTTTTTTACGCATTGCACGAATTGGGGATCGTTTTTTATTTGTTCTCTTTCTCTCTTCAGATCTTCATTCTCAAATTTGATGTCCCCCTGGTTCAGGTACTGTCTCAGGTTGTCTGGGTCGCCGTCCCCGGGGAACAGCTCGGAGAAGTTGTCCTCCATCGTAGGGGGGGAACACTTATCGGAACAGCTTCCTTATCAGGGGAGCTTCCTTATCGGGGTTACGCCCTTATAAACATTCACACTCCAATCGCTACCTTCCCGAATGGACGAATTAGTAAGCCACCCCCGTTGTTGTGTGTTTAGCCCTATCGCGCAGACTACAAAAGGGGTGCACCGTGTGAGCACTTTTTTCCTGCGTTCATTGTGATGGTGAACCCAGCTTGAAAAAAGGGGGAAGCTCATAAGAAGGGACATCACTTCGATTCGCAAAGAAGGAATTCTCACGTGTGCCCATACCTATACGCATAGAGATAGCTTATGTGATAAATGTGTTTTTCTTCCCCGCTTGGAGGGGTGGATGCCCCAAACGCTTTTAGACAGACGCTTTTGGAGAGCATGTAATTTTTCTTTATTTTTTCTTCTTCCCTCCAGGTAGGCATCGCACATTTGTCCTTTAGCAAGTGTATGCCTTTTCTAATTTTTTTTTTTTTTTTTTT
>NW_008481852.1:278000-319292 GCF_000524495.1 Plasmodium inui San Antonio 1 | reverse complement strand
TCCACACGCGGGTATCCATAGCACAGGCGAAAGGCCCTTTCCCTTTGCGCTCGCTGCTTCCACGCTTCTGAAAAAAGGAGATTTCATAGCAGCGAGCTTTTCTACGTCAGGATACGTTCCTCGCTGTGTCCCACGACTCCCTTTAACACGTTAGTCCCTATATTTGACTCAGTAAAAGTGGCTACCCTGATTGGATGTTTTTATTTCTTCTTATTTTTTATTAAAATTTTTTATTTTCACCTATATCCTATTATTTGCCCCTTGCGGTGAATAGCCTTTATATTACATCGCGCCGGGTGATGATCCAGGTCGCGTCACCCCTCTGAACGTTCCTCACTTGTGTTTTTTTCCCTAACACACCAAAGGTGCACCCCTCCCCCAGGTGCGACGCAGCAACGCAGAACCGATTCCGCAAAGGGGAAGCCAGCCGCGGGGGCAATAGCACCTTGCCTACTGCCTTACACAAGCATGCAAGCGGGTCAGCGGGCCAGCGGGTCAGCGTACCGGCGAATCAGTGTATCAGCGTACCGGCGAATCAGTGTACCAGTGTATCAGCGTAGCGGTTCCCTCTCTTCCAGATGCAAACGCCTGCGCGCACCATAGGCGACAGCACCGGAATAGGAAGCGTCATTGGCATCATTTTGTTTTTGCGTTTTCCCTGCATTTGCAGCGTTTTTTTTGGGGATCTGCTTTCCATTTTCATGTTTTTCTTTTTTTTTGATTTCCCCCCATTTGCAGCTGTTTCTTTTCCTTTTTTCCCCGCTGCTCGTGTGAAGCGCGCTTATTCTTATACTTGTACTGACGTAAAAGTGCACTACGTCCGTACGATGCACGTCCACACGATTACTCGATAACACGTCCGTATGACCATAAGCTATAGTCCCCACAGAGGCATGCACTCGTGTGGCCGCAGGGCGTCAGACGTTTTCCCTTTTTGAGTAGCCCCCCCGCGGGACGGGCAAGTTTCCGCACATACAGATTAGCTCGCGGAACAGCTAAGGGTTAGTTGAAAAGTGTCAGTCGGATGATGTCAGTCGAAGGGAGCGCTCCACCCAGACATAATCGCATCGCCCTGTGACATCGCCGCCTCAGCTCGCCCCAGCGCCTCACCATCTCACCGCCTCACCATCTCACCGCCTCACCACCTCGCCGCCTCACCACCTCACCATCTCACCGCCTCACCACCTCGCCGCCTCACCACCTCACCATCTCACCGCCTCACCACCTCGCCGCCTCACCACCTCACCATCTCACCGCCTCACCACCTCACCGTCTCACCACCTCACCGTCTCACCGCCTCACCACCTCAACACCTCACCGTCTCACCACCTAACCACCTAACCACCTCATCACCTCACCACCTCGCCGCCTCACCACGTCGCAGATTTTCCCTCCCCCCACTATGAGCGAAGACGCGAGCAAACGCACCAAGCCCGACTCCCAGGGCGACTGCGAGTCCCCCCTCCAAAAGAAGATCAAGAAGGAGCATTACAACTATGAGAATCACTCCAAGGGGTTCCTGATTGGCAAGGCAACCTACGCGCAGCAGTACTGCGAAATTTACAGCTCGAGGACGAAGACGATGAAGGGGTTGCTGGTGAGGACAGTGGAACGACTAGGCCAAGGGAGCGGATGGGCGAATGGTCACGTAAGCGGCGAGCTAAACGGTCAGGTAAATGGTCACGTAAATGGCCACCTGAATGGCCAGCTAAACGGCCAGCTAAACGGTCAGCTAAACGGTCAGATCAAGAGAGAGCTGGGGGACGAAGTTAAGGGAGAAGGTGGCCAAGAGTACCAACTGCTGCACTACCTAAAGGAGATTAAGACGGACGAAAAATGCTACTGCATAGGCACGCTGTTCAAAAAAATGGAGCTGCGGCCCTCCATCCTAAACGAATACATCAGTGAAATCAGCGAGGCGGAACACATCGTGATGAACTTCTCGCATAACGAAGATCTCTTATTTCTGGAGGACGAAACGGCAAGGTTAAAGTTGGAAGGAAATATAAACAGCGATCATTATGTGACGGGGCTTACAGTCATTATAAAAGGGACGGGCATGAGCAATGGCTCCCTATATGTGGACGAGGTCATTTATGCCTATGTGCCAAAGTTAGAAGTTCCTAGGTGTATTAGCGATGACGATAAATATGTCCTGTTCGTCTCGGGGCTGTACATAAGTGACCGAAGCGAAAAAAGACATAACATCTCCTTATTGAAGAATTTCATTTTGGGATTACATGGAGATAAACACTTATCCGAGAAGCTAATCAGAGTAGTCCTTGTTGGTAACTGTCTTCGCAATGTTGATAGCGATGAGGAAGACATGAATGCCATCGACACGTTCCTTTCTTCTCTCTGTCCAGCTGTGTATGTCGATTTAATGCCTGGTGAGAAGGACCCCAGTGATGCCATTCTGCCGCAACAACCTTTTCCTAGCTTATTTTTTAAGACTGCCAGAAGTAACACCTCCTTTCAGTGCGTCACTAACCCGTATCTTTTCTCCATCGACAATGTAAACATATGTTGTATGTCCGGTGAATCTGTTACCAATATAGTGTCTTACTCAAAAAATGGTCCAGTGGATGCTCTCAAAATGATTGCGAAGAGTCGTATTTTATCTCCTACTTGTCCAGACACTCTGGGGTGCTATCCGTTCCTAGAGAAGGACCCCTTTTGTTTACTGGACGATGAGAAGTACCCCCACATTTTTGTTAATGGGAATTGCGAGGAGCTCGAGGTGCAGCATATACACGGCGAGAAGACGCTTCCCCTGCTGGTGTGCCTGCCGAGCTTCGACATCACCCCCAAGGCGCTGCTCGTCAACATCAGGAATATGCAGCACGTAACGTTGACCTTTGAGGTGGCGAAGTAGCATGAGGAACCGACGCAGCGGAGCGGCGTGGGCAAGTCTCATTCAGAAGTAGCGAAAGCACGTTACGATACGGGGGAGCCTGGCGCCAGTGCAGGCTGCCGTCCCATATGGCCCAGCACAAAATGCTCCCCCTCTGTGCACGCCCGCTTTTTGGAAGCAGACACGAGAATAGGCGGCGTCACGGCGCCCCTATCAGACATATATGTATATATATTTTTTATTTTTTTTTTTTTCCTTTTTAACCTTTTTATTTGAAGTTCAGGCGGCGCTCCGAGCCTTTTTTTTTTTTGTTTTCCTTTTTTTTCTTTCTTTTTCCTGTTTCTCCCCCTTTTAAGATATGTCTACACATTTGAAGTTTTCCCTCCACCACACATCTGCTCCCCCACCCCCCCCGTATCGCGTTCACTTTTCCCTGCACACATTTTTAACAATGGGGATCTTATTAAAATTGATTCCCCTTAAAATAGAAATTGCCCATCTTTTGCAACTGTGTGACGTATGCAAATCCGATGGGGGGTATTCCCCATCCCCCAGGAAGGCTCTTCCATACGAATTGGCTTAAAAAAACAAATGTAGCTCTTTCATTTCTTATCGTAAAAGGGGAAGCAGCTAGCCATTTGCCGAAAAAAGGAAAAAAAAAAAAAATACACAAATGGGTAATATTCGCATGAACGGTTCATGCAATCAGGCGGCAATAGAATAATTCTCCCCCTTTCGCGATTTTTTTTTTTCTTTTTCCTTTTTTTTTTTTTTTTTTTTCCACCTTGCACATTCAGGCAAAAAAATACCATTGCGGAGCACACTCTCAAAAAAAAAAATTTCCCCAAAGGAAGAATGGACAAAATGTTCACTTTCCAGGAGTATGAAATGGGCAGACGGGAAAGAATACATTCAGAAAGGATGCAACGCGAGGTACGCTAAAATTTTGTAGCTCGCCATACACGCATCATTGTGTCGTGGAAATGTCACAGAAATGTTGCGGAAAAATTTCTTCCTTCCCGATTTCGCGAAGAGCGTACTTGCATTTTGCTAAAGCGGGATGAGCGTGACAAAGGCGATCGGTCTGGTTTGCGATACGCCCGATACGGCCCCTGCGTCTGGAATAGACCGCAGAGAGGAACAAGAAAAAAAAAAAAAACACACACAACAGTGCGAGAAGTAGTGGAAACAGAAGTGTATGCACAGGTGTATGCATAATTGTATGCACATTCGTATTCACATTTGTATGCACAATTGCATGCACAGTTGTATGCACATTTGTATACACCTCCATACAATCGAGAACACCCCTATGAATGACAAAATCGTCATCCGCGAGCCCCTGTTCGTGGCGCCAAATGAGTGCAAGAGCGGCGCAGCCCAACACGAGCAAGACAATTTTTTCAGGCGGGAAAGGAAAGAGGGGGCAAATCTGAACAGCCATATAGGAACAAATGGGCCATACAAAAAGTGTCAGAAGTGGGAGCAGGATGGAGGAAACGGACAGCGGAATGACCCCCCCCTGAAGTTAAACGAAAGAGAAGACATGAGCTGTTTTGTGGAATACAAAGGGGACACTCACAATTTAAGTAACGAAAAAAATGTTCTCACTTCGTATAGAAAAGGAGAAATAAACAACAAGTACAATATAATGGATAACATACACGATGTTCACTACACGAGGGAAAGTAGCAAAAACTTGAATGACTATTTGAGACATGTGAAGATCAATCACACTGCTCCTTGTGTGGGTGAGTTCCGGACCTGCATGAATTGCTTCCTAAACATTTCGACCCTGTTTTGCAAAACGTGCAACATATTTCTCTGTGCAGTGTGCAGCATAAAATTGCACAAGAATGATCAGGACCATATTATCAATGTTGCCAGCAGTGGCTTGTTTCAAAATGATTACTCATATAATGATGTCATCGTGAGAGAAAAGGACAAATGGCTAGTCGAAATGGACAATAATGTCCCAGTTAAAATTAGGGAGAAATGTCCTGTGCACACAAATGAGTATGTGAAGTATGCCTGCAAAACATGTCAGTACACTTTCCTATGTAGTGACTGCTTGCTGAATGATCCTATCCATGTGCAGAATGAAGCAGATGGAGGGAACACTTCCAGGGAGAAGCGGCAAGATGGGGCGCACGCAGAAGATGAGTCCAAATGCAGCAGGGATGAGGCAGGGAAGAATAATGACAGTGGGAGTGCACCTCCCCTCTTTGGTATGTCCTCATCGGGAGGGAAAAAAAGCGGAAGAGAAACGGCCGATCTGGCCCTACGTGGCGGCCACTCACCAACGCAAAAAATTGTCAGCATACGGAAAGAGGCGGAGCCAACCCCCCCGATGACCACCTCAGCAGCCAACCACCACAACGACCTGGTGCAGCTCAAACCGGGGTTCAAACTAATCCGTGGAAGTCACGAAATATACACCCTGATAGATGCGAAGAATGAAATCAAGCAAGAACTGAATGACAAGCTACAACTCCTTTGTAAAAAATCTCTAGTCCTAAAAAACACAATCCCTTCCCTCAGGAACATTTACAAATATGGAAAAATCACGAGCAAAAATGTTAAGAGGTCCATAAGGGCTTCCTTCACCATTACGAATATCTTCCTGGAGAGAAAAAAAAAAAAGTTACACGAAGAGCTAAAAGTGGTACAGGACAAAAGCACCAAATTCCTAAAAAACATGGACGAACAGAGAATCAATTACCACAGCTATTTAGGGATGAAGAAAAATGAACTTCAACACATGATAAAGTTGAGTGGTCGAAATGCAGGACTGTCTCTGGATTACTACGTACAAAAATTAGAATCATACAAGTGTCTATTTTTTTCAAAGGAGAACTTAATAGACATAGAGAAGAAGCTGGAGATCCCTCACTCCAAAATGAAGTCGGAGGATTTACCTTCTTTAGTTGAACCCATGAAGATAGAAGTTTCAGAAACGAAGAAAAACGTCAGTGACACCTCTGCACTGATTAAGAAGGAATTTGAGAAACTGCTCAGTTGCAGTAGCGAGATTTCTGTTTACCCTGCGCACTTAAAAGACATCCTCCAGAAAAGGATATACGACAGGCAAAGGGATGAACCCGTGGATGCAGACGCGAAGAAGCGGCAGCGATACTTTCACGTTCTCCCGTTCACCGACCTGTACATGAACATCGGGGTGACCTATCAACAGCAGTTTTGGCGGAAGGACTCCCTGCATCAGAAGTGGGAGGTAAGGACCGTTTCGCTGCGCTCCATTTACTTGTGTGTCCACACGCACGGGCAGGCGGTTGGAAACGGCAACAGAAACAGCGACAGAAACAGCATGATAAACTTCGTAGATTCCCCTGCCGATGGAAGCCACGATAGCGCGTTCCCTGCCCAGTCGCCTCTCCGAGAGGACCCTCCCAAAAGTGGGTCTGCCGAGAACAACCACTTCATCTCGAAAAACGAGATAAATAACTTCAGCAACGACATCGAATCTATTGTGAGTATCACCAATGTGAGGGTGAAGCTCTTCTCCGACCCGGACATAACGAATATAACCGTCCTGGAGAAGAGGAACCACCCCTATGGGATAGAAATCACGGAGTATAATGAGAAGAGGGATTTATGTGGCTACTGGTTGCTGAGAGGCAACAACGAGAGTGATGTTAATACTCTATACAACACCTTAGTGAGTCTAAAGAGGGAGAACAAAACGTCGGCACTCGTCCCTTCCTTCCATCCAAAGATAAATATGAGCAATCCGATGTTTCATTTCCATCAAAAGAATGTGAATACGGTGTACAAACACTTGGCCGCGAACCTGGTGGAACAAACACGTGTGGTTCCCGTTCGGGAGAACCACGACATGGAGGAGACTAAAGAGAATCCCTTGACAGGGAATGGACTGAGAAAGCAACAGGACAGCCTCGAAACGGTGCAAAGCAGCGACACCGGTAATTACAATTACGACCCGTTCATGAGGGGATCGAGCCTCCTATACTACTACGATGGCATGGATGATACGGAGTATAGCGACCATGTGAAGAAGTATCAAATAGAAGACTTCGTCCCTGGTCCGACAAACTTATCCGATTCGAATAACGAGATGGCTCTAGCCGAGTGCAGCCAGAACGTGTGCGCTGAATCTAGCGGCACAGAATCGATGAACCCGTTTTCCCTTCCTAGAAGTGCGCTGGTGGAGGCTCCATTAGGCGGGGGACCCCAAATGAGCCGCTCCAATGGGGATAATCTAACCGCGGAGGAACAGACGAAGCCGCCCCAGACGAACGTCTCCCGTGGGAAAGTGTCGCCACAAGGAGGAGTGAGCGCATCTAGACTACACACCTTGGGGGTCCATCCAAAAAGAAGAGACATAAATGTACCAGATATAGACATCACTACTGTGAAGCCTAATTTAGTGCACGAGGAGCAACACTTTATGGCACTGAATGTGGGTTCTAATTTCTCTCATGGGGACTACACCGCGGGGATGTATAGCAACGGGGTGAACACAGCTGTGGGGGTCCATACGGGTTGTTACTCCAATGGGGATGCACAGGGAGGAAATGCACAGGGAGGAAATGCACAACGAGGAAGTTCCCTCACCGATGGAAGTCCCCTCATTGGTGTCATTCCAGTTAGTACTCCACCTAGTGAAGAACGAACCAACGTTGGAGATCAAACCAATCAGCACTCAGTGGAAAGGCGCAACGGTGATCGCAGCGCGCACGTTTCTGATGTCACCACGGAGTGGAACTATGGAGACGAGCTTGGACTGAAGAATGGTCTTAAGTTAAGCAGCCTCCCTGTGGAAGACCCCCCCAAGATGGAAGAGGGCATTCATCCTACTGGTGGCACGGGGAAAGGAGAACCTCACACGGATGAAGTAGATGGAGTGGCTATGCAGGTCCTCCATTCGACTGCTACGTCAGTGGAGAATAGGAAGACATGCACAGGTTTAGCGGCCATAGAGGGCGGACTCTGTATGCGCTTGAGTGATCGCACGGTTGGAGGACTAACGGGGGAAGATACAAAAGTGACTGATCTGGAGGAGCAATTCGCCAAGACGGGGGAGTCACTCAACAGCGATGAAGTTACTAAATTCCTGCGCCGATTGGATTGGGCACACAACACAAGTGATGGTTTGCATCAAGTGGGTTCTGAGGCGGCTACTACACCACGCAACCACTGCCAGGTGAAGCGGCTGACTGATGAGAGGCAGTTCCATACAGTCGAAACAGAAGCAGAGGCAGCATTACTTTGCCCCAACGAAGGGGACAAGCACATCCATGAAGCGGACAGAACGGAAGCGAATAACACTCCTGGATGTATGAAACAACCGGATCATAGAACCCGTAATGGAGATCCAAAGGGAGAGCCAAAGGGAGAACGTCTCAGTAAGGTTTACTCTGATGAGGGCCCCTTCTCTGATGGTACGCCCATGAATGGAACTTCCCTTTCTCCACGTGAAAGTAGGAACAAGGAGAGGCAGCTGGTTAGCGATATGAGGAGGGAAAATCTAGTAGGGGGGAACCCACCTTGTGTTGGGCATACAAGGGAAAGCATCACTACGTATGGTAAGCAGGAAGGAGATCCTCTCATTATCGTAGAAGACCATTCATCTGTGCGGGCTTCCACAAAGGTGATGGTCCCCTTGAGGAAAATGGAGAACTCAGAAAAGGAGTGCTTCCCCGTGAGGGAGATCACTGCAAAGGTGCCTTTCGGGTGTGAAAGTGTCTCCATTGAGGAACCCCAGAAGGAAATGAAAATTCATAATGTGCTGAGCGACCAACGGGGGGGAAGTGACAGGAGGGATTTGAATCAACCTGAGTGGACTACCACGGGAGTGGCCTTAACCCGTGGACACGGCAATGGAGAAGTGCGTCCCGACAGAGTGCACACATGTGAGGAGATCCACAAAGGGACCAACCTGCAGGCACATCGAAAAAACTGCGTGATGCGTTCTTCAATGAAGGACCCTCCTCGGGAAGAACAGAACAGAACGGAGGTCTCCCCAGCACGGATACATAACAAGAAGGATAACCCGATGGAGAACCAGATGGGAAACCACGAGACTACCTCCAACCTTAGTGTCATTTTGAAGCTAACCTCTGTCCACGTCGACAGGCGGGCAAGAATGGTCCAGGGCACAAAAAACGCGCAGGGGGGAATGAGAAGTGGCGTGGGAAGGACGAAGTTGCAAAAGGAGGAGAGGAACAAGACGCCGCCCCCCAAGCGGAAGAAGAATCAGGGCAGTGTAGGTACCTCCGCGGTTTCCACTTCGAAGCCGAAGGCTCGCCTCAAGACGCTTCACGAGGAACTGGAACCAGCGGGGGGCGTCCCTGCGAGTGTGATCAGTCGAGTGATGAGCCAGATAGGCAGTAAAAGGTTGGGGTCTTAAGGATGGAAAAAGAAAGTGGCGGCTATTCTCTGTTTGCCTACGGGGGGGGAGGAAGGGTCCATTCCGCAGCTCTCAGGCGTGTTCACAGCTGTACCCCTCTTGGTGGATCGTTTCCCACGCGTTTGCATGTGAGTTTGACTTCCCGTTTGAGTCTGACTTCGCGTTTGAGTTTGACTTCGCGTTTGAGTTTGACTTCCCGTTCGAGTTTTACTTCCCGTTTGAGTTTCACTTCGACTTCCCGTTCCAGTTTGCACCTTTTTCGCTTTTGCGACCCTGGTGTGGGTTTCACGCATTTGCACGTGCCTTTAGGTTTTTCTTTTATTTATTTTTTTTTTTTTATTTTTTTCTATTCGTGTTGACCACTTCGAGCACGCACATTGCATTGCCGCAGAAGTGTTTGACGAATAGGAAGAGGCGATCTCTGTGTGTGCACTTCTCGCACGAGGGCAACGTAAATTTATTGGGCCATCTATGCGTAGGGGTTAGCGCAGGTGTCGCTTGGTGTCGCTTGGTCTCGCTTGGTGTTGCTTGGTGTGGTACAGGGGGATAGTTCGCGCCGCTGGCACGGGGAAGGGCTACCAGTGGGGGCTTCTCCTGTCACGTCGAAAGGTGACTTGGCCAAGCGCTTCTGACGTCGCTTCTCACGTCGCTTCTCTCGCCGCCTCCTGCGCCGCTTCCCCCCTCAGGCGTATGGCTTTCGGGGGCCCTTTTCGGCGTTGCTGGCCGGGTTCTTTATAGTCTCGTCGATGGAGAGGATGAGGCAGGCAGCCTCGGTAGCGCTGTAAATTACGTTCCTCTTAATTTTGGTGACTTCGAAAATGCAGTGTTCATACGCATTAATGATGTCTCCCTCGTGGCAGTCCACTCCGTACCAGATGTCGCTGGTCTCCTCGGAGTGTTTCTTCCTCAGTTTGTTCAGAATATCTGTTGAGTCATAACCTGCGTTGTGAGAGAGGTGTCTAGGAATGGATTCAAGAGCCTTGGCGAATGAGTACAACACGATCTGTTCCTTGTTGCAGATGGATCGGCTATATATTCTGAGATGTTTGGACAATTGCATCTCTATAGATCCTGCTCCCGGAACGATTTCCGAGTTGCCGATACATCTAAGCACAATCATAATGGCGTCATTAATTGATCTCTCGACCTCTTCAATGAACTGATTGGCACCTCCTCTTAGAATAATTGTGACTGTCTTTGTCTTTAGGCACTCTTTGAAGATGTTGTATCTTTCGTTGCCAATTTGTATTTCTTCAAAGACACCACAATTGCCTAATATACCTTCGTGTAGGTTGAATAGGGACGTCTGTACGATAGCACCTGTTGCGTTCGCCGTTCGTTTTAAGTCGGCATCCTCCACTCTGCCTGCACAGAAGATATCATTATCGGCAAAGAACTGAGTGGCTATATCTCCAATGGGAAGCCTCGACAAAACGATGTTTGCTCCACTCTCTTTTATTAAATTCAATTTTTTAAAAATGATTTCCCATTCGGCCTGTACAATGGAGTTGTAGTCATTCGGATTATCAATCCGAACCTCTGCATTCTCCTTTTCTGCTTTTAATTCTAATTCTACATTTAGGAGTAGGATCTTCGGGTTCAGAAATGTTTTGGGCTGTTGTTCGAAACCTGCATAGGAGAAAGTCTTCTTAAACGCCACCCCATAAATCAGTTGTGTGTCTAAGCAGGACCCCCCCCTGACTTTCTTAATGCCGATGTTTGATTTGTCTAGGTTATCTCCTAGTTTGTACACTGCATTTACCACTAAATCGCTAAAGAAGGCCTTGTGATTCGAAACAAGCTTCGAATTTAATGCTGTCTGTGCACACTTAATTAGGATTTCTTTTTTTTCCTCCTCACTTTTGCTCACAAACCTAAGACTCAGATCATTCAACTTATTTATCGCTACGGTGCAGGCTTTTCTGAACCCATCGATTATCATATTGGGTTCTATTCCATCGTTAATTAATTGCTTCGCTTCGTTTAGTAACTCTCCTGCTACTACTACGACGGAGGTGGTTCCATCTCCCACTTCGTCGTCCTGTGATTTCGCAATGTCCACTAGGATGCACGCTGCGGGATGAGAAATGTTTAGCAGATTCATCACCGTCGCGCCATCATTTGTTATGGTAACATCTCTCTCCGTGTAAATCAGCTTGTCCATGCCGCGGGGTCCAAGGGTCGTCCTTATTATGTCCACGATAATCTGGCACGCGTTTATGTTGCGGATGATTTGGCTCTTGCCGTGGGCCTTGTCCGTGCCTTCCTTCAGCAGCACGATGGGTAGGGACTGCAATGACGGAGCGGTGTGAGGAAGAGCGATGTGGTAAGGAGTGGTGTAGGAGGAAGAAGCGTGGGAAGCAGCAATGGAAAACACGTCGCGATGATGCCTCGTAACCGTTTCAACCCCTGCGTGGGGCTGACTCCGGAGTTTCCCCCCTCATTGCTCCTCCATCCTTCCCTTGGGGGTGAGGGGGACTTACCATTAAGTGGCTCATTTTGGAAGAGACGAATTGGAGGTAGTCAAATGGGGGAAGCTCCTATGAAGGTATCTCCTACGGTTTAATCCCGTTTGTAGTACTTTCTTCACCTCACTGACGTAGGCAAAGGGACGCAAAAAAAAAAATAAAATAAAATAAAAACAAAAGAGTGGCAAACTAGAAGAAACAAAAGTAGCGAAAAATTATACCACCATCCAGGTCCATATCTTTTCTAACGGTCGATTTATTTCCACTTCCGTTGCATTGATTCCCCTTTTTTGTGTGACTGACTGGTAGGCATGAAGTCGGCCTCATATATTACACTTCCATTGGGGTGGGATATACTCCACTTGGCATGAGAAAGAGTTGACTTACGAATTCACCACGAGGTTTGCTACTTCCACAAGAGGGAAAGAAGCGGAAACAAAGAAAAAGAAAAAAATATGGTCCTTCGGAGTGCCCTTGTTAAAACATCACATGTAACCTTCTTTATGTTTCCTGTTGTACTAGTGTATTAGTGTACTTTTTTTTTTTTTTTTTTTTTCGTGTGAGAAAAAAGAAATATATCGCGTCAGCAGTTTGCTCCCTCTACACGTGTGGAGGTGCCTCGCCCCAAATGGGAAGTTGCTACAGTAGGGTTACTTCCTTTTGCCGGTTATGCTACGCATCAGCAGGGACCTATAAAGGAGAGTAAATAAAACACCCCTTCGTTTTACCGGCACTACATAGCAAAAATGAGTAAAGTGTCCATCGCAAAATAGAGAATCGGGGCCGAAAAAAAAAAAAAAAGTCCACCCCTTCAGGGGACTCATTTACCAACAGCGCCATTATTTTATACCTCCTACACAACCGTATGCACACCCCTGGAAGGGACATTTTTAATTGAAAAAGCCGTCCCCCCAACTTCATCCTATGTGTGACGAGGTGAGGTAAAAAATTGATCAGCACGACAGAGGAAAAATAGCTTTTCGCTAATTTGTTTAAGTTGGTATCGAAAGATTAAGAATAAAAAGAAAAAAAAAAAAAACGGATGGAGGAAAACGCTACGTAGCACATCGTTGTACACTTTCACCCTTGCGCAAAAGAGGAGCGCTTCAATGAGGGGAAAAGACAACTGTGCACAAAACTACTTAGCTGCAGCGTGGGCAGCTCCTAATGTAGAGCAAAACACCCTTTAAAAAGAACACCCCATGCACGAAACGCACTCCAGGAGTGGACAACATTTCCACATGTGCGTCCTGCGCAGATCGCACCTTGCGAACGTGACACAAAAAAAGAAAAGAACAGAAAAGAAAAAAAAAAAAAATTGTCCTGTTTTGCCCCCACACGATGGCAACCCTCTTTTCGCCTGAACAAGTCAGGTACAAATGACGAATGGGGAAAAAAAAAAAAAAAAAATTAGGGCTCATCTTGTCCGTATCATCTTCGTCCAATCTCCCCATCTTGTTCCCGTCTTCTTCTGCTTCTTCCCCTTCCTCCCATTTTCTGCTCCTTGATCCACGCCGCCTAGCTCCCCAAATCACGCGTTCGACTTGGCGCTGCTAATCACGGACAGGAACTCCGAGGATGCGTCGGAGACCTTCCCCCTGCAGGAACGAGACGAGTTGGACACGGCGGCCTCCTGCCTGGCGAAGAACGAGAACATGGAGCGCAAATTTTTGCCCCGGTGCTCCTCACTTTCCTTTTTTCTCTTGGGGTTCTTCTTAGTCTTTTTTTTTTTTGTATAAGAGGTCGATTTTTCGGCGCGGTCCATCTTGTCCATCTCGCCTATCGCGTCTTGCGCCTCGTTTGTGGTGTCAAGAATTTGGGGAAAGATTACATGTCCTACGTCTCCCTCCCCAGCGTTGTGTTGTTCCCCCTCACGAGCTTCTTCTTTCTCTACCGTCTGGTCTCTCTTGTTCGCCTGTTTTTCCTCCCCCTCGTTCACCGAGTGCTCACTTCCATCCGCATCTGGCTTGACTATTTCGCTGTACAGGTGACTGGATTGTTTCCTCCCTGTTCTTACGTTCTGCCCCATTAGGTCTGTGTCCTTCTGAATGATGCCTAAGTTTCTCTCCGTGAGAATGGCGCGGGAGTTTCCATTTTCCAAGTTGTTCAGGGATCCCTGTGCAACTTCTCTCAAACAACCAAAGGGGAAGTTGCCAATGAGAACTTCGTCATCTAGGTCGATAACAGAGCTTGAGACCCCTTCCTCCCCGTTACGATGATAGTCTCCTGTGTCTCGTGCCAATTCAGGACACACATTCCTCGCGTCACAATTGCATGTGCCGAGTCTGTGCATAAAACCTTCCTTCTTAATGCACCCATCCAAATCATATTTGGTCAGATCGGGGCTGTATTGGTAGTTGTATCTGTCGTTAGAGCTACTTGTGGTCAAAGATTCGTCTAAAGACTTTCTCTTGTTCATTCCGATCGCTGCGAGGTCACACATATTGATGCCTCCATGTTGGCATCTCCCAGTGGATAAACAGTCAGGGTCGCACGGTAACTTCACCACATTGCACAGGAGGGACGTCAGACGGCTAGCCATGTCAACATGTGGGGTAGAAAAAAAAAGGGGTCCACTTGGGGAAAAAAGAAAAAAATTCCTAACTAGGTTTTCTCTCTAAATGCACCCCAAAATGGTAATCCCTTTTTTTTGTTTTCTTTTTTTTTTCAACGTTGGAACGATGTGCATACACACATGTGTTTTTCTTTTTTTTTCCATTCACGCACACTTATCCATGCACATGTTGCTTCCTCTCCATTTAAAGGAGCAACACTGAATGAACGAACTCGTAGCGGTGAGGAAGTGGTCGAAGCGAGAGAACCCCCACATGGTCACCACGGAGGGTAGGCAGTTAACAAAAGGAGAAGTAAAAAAAAAGAAATTGCCTTTAGCAGAGTTGCCTTTAGAAAGGTTGCCTTTCACAAGTTCGCCTTTTGCAAAGTCGCGAGGGAGAAACACCTTCCGGGAATTTTTTTTAAATGAAGAAAATGCACAGAAACGACGTGGTTGTAAATTAAGCGGCGAACGACGCGACCTTCCGCGCGCAGTCGTGACAGCAATGGCAGCCACTCACAACCAATCGCAACCAATTGCAGGTGTGCTAATCTCTCTTTTGACACCGCTTTACCGAATATTGAGAGCGCTATGCAAATTCGTCATCCTGAGAAGATGCGGAGTTTTCCCGGTGACCCCCGCCGCGTGCACGCCCTTCCGGTGGGGCACAACCTGGGGGGGATGGAACAAAAAAATAAGATGTGCAGGTGTACACATCTGCTCGCACGGCAATTTTTTTTCCTGCGTGTGAATATGTTTACAAAGGTTGACAACACCTGTGCCTTTTATGATGGATTTTCTTGAAGTAAAGTTGTACACCTTGCATGGTTGCCTGACCCAGTCAGGTAAATTTCGACAAAAGTAAAAATTACCCCAGTTTTTCTGCCTGACTTGTTCAGGCAAAAAGTGGGATTCGCGCGGTGCTGTAAAATTTGGCCAATGGTTGTTAACGGGCACGTGAATGTAATATTGGAGCATTTTTCAATTAAGCGGAGGGAAAACAATCAGATTAGGATGTCAGATGCCTAGTGGCCCTCAAAAGATGTAGAAGAACTTCTACGTCATAAACGCGCCATTCTGTGGAGTGGCAACAACGGTCGAGTGATTAATGGTGACAATTTTAAGAAACAAAAAAAATCCTGGATGGTGTGTGCTCTCTTTGTGGCAGTTTAGCAGCCGACAAAGGGGAGGAAACATTCAAATGGGAAATAAAGTGATCAACATGGCGAGAATTTAATTTTACAAAACAATTCCATCTGCCAAATGGCACAGGCAGCTTTGCCTCGGTTTTTACTTTACTGGGTAAGCGTGCGCGCGTTGTCGCTCCAAGAAAAAAGTTTATCTCTTTTTTCCTCCCAACCGTTTACCGCTCACGCCCTTTGCACCAGTGCGTACACGAAGTTTCTTTTTTTTATGCCGACAGGGATAGGTACACTTTTGGCATTGAAAAAAGTACATACTGGGAACGGGATGAAGGAAAAGCATCTTTGCGGGAGGGGCATTATCGCTGTAAATGACGACTAACGGATACGCGATTATTGCTAGTTGAAAACTACTCCAATTCCCGTCTCGAGGCTTGAAAAAGCCGAGGGCAATTTTTGTAGCCTTTCTATGAAGGCGAACAATTTTAAAAAATCAAACCTTTTGCATGAAGCGGTGATCTTTTCAGCGTACGTGTCAAGTTGAGGTATAGTAGTATTTGGCAACAAGAGCAAATTAGTCGAGGGTAAACACCCCTATCACTGTGGTTCCTTTGTGGTAATCTTTTAGCAGAGCTCCTTTTTAAGTTTCTTGTCCTTTTTATGATATATTGCTTAGTGTCAGTTTTCCCCATCATGCCACGTTAATGTTAAATGAAGAGGTGGGCGCCAAACATCGCGCAATACGAAAGTGTATAACAATTTTGGCATAATCGTAAACAAAAGAAAAAAAAAAAGCTTATCAAATTTGAGAAGCCTCGTTTGGAAAAGGCAAAATGAATGGAGGTGAAAAAAGTATACTTTCCTTTCGTATAAATCTGATAAAACGTTTTTTCTTTTTTTTGGCGGCCTCCCTCGTTTATGTTAGGTATCTTTTCTTTATCAGCATCATGGGATAGCGAAGCAATCATAAGCCGGTATATATATGATTTCCATGAAGGAGGCGCAAGGGAACTAATACGACGATTGCCTATCCGCAACGCCAACCCATGTCACACATTTAAGGGGTGAAGGGAATGGGTCGATTTTACTCTGCTCAGATTTTGCATCAGTCGAGTCAGGTGACCGGAAGTCATATACACGACTTTTTTTCTGCCCAGCATACATCTGTGGACTATCAAAAGAGGGGCAATGACATGGGGGTGGATCCAACGCGCATAGCACACTATCATAGTCTGGCCCTCAACTCTGCATCTGCCCCTTTCGTCGCAACCGATCCCTTTGGTGGGAAAATGAAAAAAAGTGGATTACACCTCCTCGCCTCCTCATAATTCTACCAACGTGTGTTGTCAGTCAAATGTTCTTCCACCTGTGAGTGAGGGAAGTGTCCCGTTCAACGCACCTGCCCTGTGTGTCATTAAGCCAGTCCATTTGAAGTCTCCCCCATTCTGTGGTGACGCACTTTTCTCATTTGGGGGCCACAGTTTGGGCATCCGAAACGAGGGAGCTTACATCAACGCTTCGAATAGTGATGAGGAGCTGTACACCGATTGGACCTTTTCGCGTGGCCTCTCAAAATGTCCACACGGGTTGAGGTAACCTAGGAGGTAGGATAGGTTCGTAGGTGTGAAGGTCCTCCCCTCTTGAGTAGAAGTGATCGCAAACAATGGAGGCGTTCCAAGTTGTAAAGGATATCTTTGCACAAGTGAAGCCAAAAAGGGTAAACGGAGTTGTAGTGGCACTTTTTTTTTTTTTTTTCCCCTCTATGCGTAGTGCCGAAGGGGCTTACGCAACGTCATTGTATTTAGTTTTACTACCTACTGCTTCGGGTAAAACCGTGTCGAGGAAAAAAACCTCGCAGAGAGTTTCTTCAAATGTGAGAATGCCTCACGGGATAAAGCCGAACCTTCGTCCTACAATAAAAGTAGCTACCGTTTGGTTTTGTTAGGTTTTTTTTATTTTTTTTCTTAATTTCTCCACTTTGCCCCCTCGTATCCACCGCTCCCCGAACAACATGAGCTTCACAATAGAGGAGGAGTACTACGTGCCCCCCGAGGTTCTCTTCAATGCCTTCACAGATGCCTACACGTTGACGAGGCTTTCTAGGGGTTCCCCCGCCCAGACGGTTAGCAAGATAGAGAAAGAGGAAGTGCTAGGAAGACCACAGAGAAACATTGGCATGCCTGGTGAAGGCCCTATCACATGGTCCGCTTCCCTCCTGTTGTCGCTCTCCTGAAAAGTACAACACAAAATACTGACATTGTTCTTTCTTTTCCCGATTACCATTTAGGATGCCAAAGTGGGAGGGAGGTTCTCTCTCTTCGCGGGGAGCGTCTATGGTGAATTCATGGAGATTGAAAAGGCAAAGAAGATTATCCAAAAATGGAGGTTCAGGGACTGGTGTGACGACGACTACAGCACAGTGACGTTGGAGTTTAAGACGGTTAAAGAAAATCACACTTTGCTTAAGCTAACCCAGGAGAACATTCCCACCAAGAATAAGTTTGACGAGGGTAGGTCAATCACTTTAACCATTTGAACCGTTAGAAGCACATGAACCGTTTGAAGAACATGAACCGTTTGAAACGTTTGAACCGTTTGAACCGTTTGGACCGCTTCCCGTCCTGGCGAAGCAGGGGGGGTTCCCATCAGACCAGCGGAGCGTCAATTTCTCCAAAGTGTACCCCACTTGCACACATATGTTTATATGTTAGTCTGCCCCTCGCTCAAAGCGCACTTAATGAAGTAGCCTCTGTATACCTCTTCCCATCTCTCCCCCCTTTTCCCTGTCCTTTAACTTTTCCCTAGGTGGCGTCCTGGAACGGTGCAGAAAGGGATGGACTGAAAATTTACTGCACAACATAGAAGTGATACTGGGATACCCTAAGAAGAAGTAGACACAGTAGTGGAGAACCTGGCTTCGATGTGTCTCCCCCCCTCGCTCCGTAGGACACTCTCTCAATATTTCCCATGGTATATTCAACATCTGCATTATATGCGTCGTTATGGAAAGACAGTTGATTCTTTTCTATTTTATATTTTTTTTCTATTTTTTTTTTCATTTTTTGCACCTCTTCGAAGGACGAACCGTTGGGGCTGCTTTCACTGCCTTCACATTGTGATAAGCAAACAGTTGCGTAGCTCCCGTGGGGAGATGAAATACTTCCCCTTCTGTCTGCTCTGCTTAGAGGCTGAGATTGTCGTTTGGGCCACTTGCTGCCTGGTTATCGTTGCCGGGGCGTCAGTGAAGGGGATTCCACGCGTACCTACCTTCGTTGCTGCCAAACCGTTTTGTTCTCTGAAATAGGCCCTCAGTGAGACACTCCTCTGAACCGGATTGGAAAGAAGGCACACCGTCTCTTCTCGCCATCGAAACGAACGCGCGACTAGAAGGGACTTTTATCGTGGAGCATGTACAAATGTTCAGCGGCTATCTTTAAGGTTGTGCTATTTAAAATATATTTTTTTCTTTCCTCCCCGTTGGCGCATACTTTTACGTTCTCACCTCAGTTGGGCAGACTTCGAGATATCGCAGCGGCCGGTCGATTTGCAGATTAGAGGAGAAGCGGCGGAGGGGCGGCGAAGTGGAGGAAGGACACCTCACGTGTTCTCCCTGTGTGGGTTGCGCAGCGTAAATTTGGCCTAACGCAGCAGGGTTCGCGTACATTAACTTGGGCTAACACAGCTTCATTCGCTTAGATTGGCTCTTTTGTTTTTTTTTTTTTTCCGGAGTAACTCGTGGTATTGCCTTCCCCCCAGCATCGGGGCAGTCACCCCTATGTGACGACTCGAGGGAGCGCAACAAATGAAAAAAAAGAAAGAAGAAAAAAAAAAAAAAACCCACAAGGGGGAAACAAATAAGAAACAGCAGGTATAAGCGTAAAGATATCTAAGCTGAGAGATAAGCCTCCCGTTTTGGCAACATAACAGTCGTCGGAAAAGCTGGTAGGGCCTTTTTTTTTTTTTCATCCCCCAGTTCGCCGCTTCATCGTTAGCTTGAGGGAAGAAGGGGAAGCCGCGGTTTACGCACGTGGGACATCTTCGCCCGGCGTTATTCGTAGGTGCGTGCTTTCCCACCTATATACAGTTACAAACACTGGGGAGCGCGCGATCGGCGAGTCCTGCTGCTACTACCCATGGGCTAGGTGGCGCCGACAGGAACATAAGCGGGGAGAGCTGCACTGAGGGGGACCTACTCGAGGAGAGCTGAACAGAGGGGGACATAAGCAGGGGGATCTGCACCAAGGCGGATAATCGCTTACAGCGCGACAGTGCACAAGTGGGCATCGCGCTAAGAAGCACTGTGTCACTGCACAGGAGGTTGCTGCTTCCTCTTCACCGCTTTACCGCTCCACCGCCGCTTTGCCGCATGTCCATCCTATGCACGATCAGCGGGCAGACGCCCGACGAGCCCGTGGTGAGCAAAACGGGCTACATCTTCGAAAAGCGCCTAATCGAGAAGCACATTCTAAATTACGGCATATGTCCAGTGAGCGGAGAGGTGTTGACGCTGCAGGATCTGTACCCACTGAAAAATGAGAAAGTGGTGAAACCGAGGCCCATCACAGCTAGTAGCATTCCAGGATTGTTGTCCATCCTGCAGACCGAGTGGGACTCTCTCATATCAGAGATGTTCACACTGAGGACACATGTGAATGATATCCGAAATCAACTGACTCATAGTCTCTACCAGTACGATGCGGCAACGAGAGTAATCGCCAAATTGCTGAAGGAGAAGAACGACTACACAGAAGAGATTAAAAAATTGAGGAGTCAAATTTTAAGCATCAGGAGTGGAAACGATGTAAACGAATTCGAAGTAGGACTAAGTGAGGAGCTGCTAAAGGAAATGCAGGATCTTGCAAAGAATCTTCTGATGACAAGGAAGAAGAGAAACATAGAACATGTTACCACCACGGAGAAGTGGAAAGAGGTGACCAATACGAACGAATTCGACGTCCACTCGGCTGCACTACCGGGAGTGACGTGTCTTTGTTTGGATATTAACAAAATGAAGTACAACTATTATGATGATCATACGAATCACAGTTTTTTCTCCGGAGGGATGGACGGCAATGTGTATTACGTCTCTCTTGAGGAGAATAAAGTTCTGGCCAAATTACAGGGTCATTTAAAAAAGGTAACTGCCATTGTGGCTCACCCAACCTACCCCGTATGCATATCAGGGGCGAATGATAAAACGATCCGACTATGGAAAGGAGATGTGGACACCAACGAATTTACCACGTCAAATGTTATCACCAAACATAAAGATCAGATAACCTCCTTGGCATTGCACCCGATGGAGAGTTACTTTGTCAGCTCCTCTAAGGACAACGTATGGATCCTCCACGACATGGAAACGTCAAGGAGCATAAAAATCTGTAACAACAATCCTAGTCCATTTAGACACCTAGCCATTCATCCAGATGGAATTATGATCGGTATCGGCTCCGAAGATTCGAATATACACATCTATGACATTAAAAGTCAGGAGTACAAGGCATCCCTGAGTGGTCACACGAGTGAGGTGCATCACATCTCGTTCAGTGAGAATGGGTACTACTTGGCTTCCTGCTCAAAAGATAAGACGGCTAAATTGTGGGATCTCAGAAAAGCACAGTGTTTTCAAAGCATAGAGGTGGAGGAGCTTCCCCGAAGTATACAGTTCGATTTCTCCGGGAAGTACCTCTCTCTAGCTGCTGGGAATGATATACACATTTATAATTTCGAGACCAAGACGCAGGCCAGCCTCGTGAAGACCCTCTCATCCCACACAGACACCGTTACGCAGACGTGCTTTGGCAGCAGGACGGCCTACCTGCTCTCCAGCTCGATGGACAAAACAGTCAAAGTGTGGAGTTAGCCGGGGGAGCGGCCAATCGGTCAAGTAGCCAATGCTAACGTACCCGCCGTGTCATTTCCGTTAATTGCCACTTGGTTGCTGTGATCTTACCAACACGTACAAATTTTAAAACATCTCACAGGGTGGGGAAAAAAAAAAGAAAAAAAAAGTACAACTTTTTCCCCTCGTGGGCAGCGGGACAGGCATATTCATCTTCACCTCCCCCCTCCTCCTCTGCCTCTCCTACATGTACGAACAGCAGGGTTGACTCCAAACGTACTTTTAAACAACGACCATAATAAAGAACCAGTTTAGGTTGGCCCCCTTTTGTCCCTCTTTTGTCGCCGCGTTTTCGCCACCTCAGGCGATTGCCTTTTCTCCCAATGTTACATGCTTGAACTATTTTTTTTATTTTTTCTCATTTTTTTATTTTTTTTAATATTTTTTTTTTTTTTTTATTCTTTCTTTCTACACCCCTCTTGGGTGTGCATAGAGCGGTCCTCCGCTTTGCGGCAGATGGTGTTTGTCCACGTAGCAGATGCGTATTGTACTCTCTGTGCAACTAGGAAGTCTTTTTTTTTTTCTTTTTTTTTTTTACGTACCACATGAATGTTACTCCTTTTTGTCATTATAATTTATCATTGAAGGGGAAAACTGATGGGTTAATTTTTTTTTTTTTTTTCCCCCATTTAAGTTTACCCCGCCGCGGCGACCAACTTGGCAACGCATCACGGGGAAGAAACTAAATGGGGAAAGAAACTACATTAGCGTAGTGGTTGGCGAAGCGGTTGACCAAGCGGTTGACCAAGCTGATGACCAAGCGGCTATCCCTGCGACACACCATTTGCAGCAGACGCGAAACTAAATTCCTGTGTGCCTCCATCCCGCAGTGCTTATTTAGTTGCACCCCTTTTTTGTTTTACCTCTCGGTAGAGGCTACCGTTGGGAGCATTCCTTCCATTCCCTTTTTCTTTTTTCCCGCCACGGCACCTCTTATGCAAGTGATTCGAAAAGAACACCATTTGGAATTCCACCCCTACAACGAAGAAAAGCAAGAGAGTGCACATCGCCTTGACAGGCATGTGTCCGAAATCGGTGAAGTGAGACCATGCAGGTAATGAGGCCTCGCAAGGGTTGGTGGGTACCCTACACAAGGCAGAACACACGGACGAAACTGTCTGTCATTTTCTGCACAGTGTTGTAGCCCCCGGCTGGTCGTTCTATCCCCACGTTGTTTTGCCTAAAAATGTATACACATTGAGATTTTTTTTTCCTTTTTTTTCTGTTTTTTTTTCTTTTTCCAATTCTGCTCGCAAAGTACCGATCTTCCCAATTAGCTATACGAATAATTCCCAACGTGAACAAATTGCTTGGCGAATTGAGGTTCTTGAGGGGGGGTGTCCACCTTTTTGTGCCCAGCAAGCCATAAAAGAAGAAAAAAAAAAAAAAAAAAAAAAATTGTCCATTTCGCCTGAACAGTTCATATTCCACCTGAATGATGCCCATTTCAAGTGAACGCTTGCCACCGCTCCGCTCCTTGTAGGCACTTCCACGCAGGGACGAACGCGTCGAAGGGACTGGCCCCTCAGGGGATCGCGGCCTAAGCCAACTCGCCAAATGTGCAAGCGAGGTTTACCAACAAGTAGGTGTGCAGAAAAGGGGGAAATTTGCCTGAACAGTGCAGGCGACCGGACGCAGCTCGGAAATTGTCCAAATGGGGGGGAGCGCCACAACGGAAAAATGTCACCACTCTGGAGTGGATATACCCATGTAAACCGCTCCACACACACAAACACCCTTTGTAGGTCATCGAAAACACGGCCTGCGATAGCGTCCAGGAAACCGGGCATGACCCACGCTATGACACGTACGAAGCGTACAATTCCCAATTTGTGTGCGGCGTGAGGGAAGACATTTTCCCATACGAAAGCTTATCCAACATTGAAGAGGACAGGGCCCACAACGACAGAAGCCACCGCAATGACCGCAACGACGGCAGTCATCGCAACGATCACACCGATAAGACGGGAACAAAAAAGCTCATCAACGAGCATCAGATGGCCATGGAGAAGGATCTCATTTTTCAAAACGAAGTGCTACGGAATGTGCTAAAGAGTTCCCAACACGTGAAGGACATGCAAAGGGAGCTATTCTACGTGGATGCGCGCGACTTCGTGCCGGTGATTCCCCCGGCGCAGGAGCAGAAGGAGTATTCTCTCAGGAGGGACTATCCCCATCGCGGTGACGAAGCGGGTGACAAAACGGGTGACCATATCGAAGGAAATCGCGATTGTCACTATGGCGGTCAGATGGTCATACAGCATGGAGGAGACCGCCAAACCGCCGACCGCGGCAAGCCCAGCGGTAAAGGGATAAAGAGCCCCCTCGCATCGAAGACAAACATGGGACCCCCCAGAATAGGAGAAATCAAAGTCAACATAGACGATATAAAAAAAGGTCTACTGACATACTACTCCAACATTTATTCTTTGGACCATTACGATATAGAGGAGAGAATAAACATATTGAAGTATGGTGAGAAAAATATTTCTGAACATGTTCAGGCGAATTATTGTTACAAAAAGAGGGAGCTTGCCCAGAGGCCTCCTTTTCTGCATTACAATGACGAATTGGACAACCCTAATTCTCTTACGTACCAAAGTATGTTTCCTGATTATTACTACAAGGAGGGGGCTGGTCGCTCCAGGGATGGAAAGGAGAGGTTTCATTTGGGCAGTACCCTCTTGGACGATCAGAACAAAATGGAAGAAACGAATGCCTTCCACAGTGAATACGATCATGTCGGACAGATCTCCGAGCTGCTCAGCAGCCTGAAGAATAAATGCGCAGACGCAAACTTCAAGGCGCAGAGTCTGACTTGCCAGTTTGACCGCAAGTACGACAACCCGGACAACCGTTTCTGGGTGCACAACCTGGTTCCGATGGTAAGCGAGTCGGCGGCCAAGGGGCGGAAGAAGCGGAACAGGCAAAAGCCGAAGAGGGAGTCGACCAATTGGCAGATCAATGCGCGGAAGAGCCGCCCATCAGCCTAGCCGCCTGGCCACGTAACGGACGCCGAATACACAGTTCACTTGGACTAAACGCCTCACTTTGCGCACATCTTGTCCTCCATCCCGCGCAGCACCTTAGAAAACCGGCCCTCCACAACCAGGACGGAATCAGAAACCATCTAGTCACGACATACTCCCAGCTGTATAACGAAGCAATGCTGAATAAAAAGAAGATCGCGGCGTTGGAGAAGAAGCTACATATACTGAAGCTGCGGGCCAACTTTCCCAGGGGGGGCTACCGGATGGAGACACGCAATGCCCTCTGAGTGGATGCAACGAAGAGGCGCAATGCGATTTGAGTGAATCCAGCGAAGGCACGAGACAAACTGCACAGGCGGAGCATTCATCAGGAGGCAGCGCATACCTAGCAGCACGTCTGCCCTTGTGAATAGGGAATGAATATGAAATGAATCGGAAAGGAATTGAAGACGAATCGGAAATGAATATCAAATGAATCGGAAACGAGTGGGAAATTCACGCGTGTGTGCCTCGTTCACCTAGGATGGAGCCAACGGGGTGCTTACAATTGGACCGGCCCTCGACGGGAGAGGTACTCCGAAAAGCTGAGCCCAGTAATGAACGCTTCACCCCTCCACGTTTAGAAGCATCATCGAGGGGCAAAACTCTACTTTACACAGAAATGACTCATCACACCGGGTGGTTATCCGCAGGGAGTAGCGCATAGGTTAGAAGGGCAGCGTTATGCGTATATGTCGTGAGGGGTAACCGCTCACATCGAGCAAATGCGTCCATGCCATTATGTATTCTCCATTTTGGATACTTCCCCCGAAACCTTTGTCCCTCACTTGATACACAGGATATGCGTTCCTCCCGCCTGCTGTACTGTCTCATTTTTTTTTTTTTTTCTGTTCTTTTTTGTGCCAACCGTTAAAACCTGTTCAGACGGGAGCAACCATTTAGCTGCATAACCACCACGTCGATTAGCGTACAGTTGTTACTACCCAAAGTGGGGTAAGGGAAAAAAAAAAAAAAACACGCGTCCGGCAGACATAAAAGGAAAATTCTCGGGAAATGTGTAAAGCTACACAAATACGTTCTTGTCGTTAGAGAATTTTTTTCTTTTTTTTTTTTGCCACAAGTGTGAAGCTCTATGGGAGTCAGTTGGCACACGGATGGACTAGCAAAAAAAAAAAAAAAAAAAAAGCCGTTCAGTGGAGAAGGGGTGGGGGGGGGTTCCTTCCCCCGTTTAACCTTTCTGGACGCTGCTTTAACGCGAGATGTCTCGCTGACGCGATGGTGGAAGTGCCCCATAGTTGCACTTCCTTCTGATTGGCCCATTTAAACGGGGGCCAATCCCGGAGACGGTTCTCATACAGGGCAGGCTGCCCTTCCCCGCGATGGTGAAGCGAAACACACCATGCATAGGAAAATTATTTTCACTCCATCGGTGACGAGGCGCTGCTTCGACAATTGAAAAACGCGTAATGCTCACCGACACACGAAAGAAGGAAAACAACTCTCAGAAAGGGTAAACCTGCAAAGGGAAGGATAAAACCCTCCCCCCGTATACGGCTGTGTTTCCACGACAAGCCTGACCACCAACCACAATATATAACTTATCACTGAACACATCATCCTTCCTTTGCCTCGTTCCTTTTCCATTTATCAAAAAATGGCGAGCCTCTTAATCTGCGCAGCTGCAAGGAGCTCCTGCTGGGCCACCCCCGTAGGCCAGAGGAGACACAAGAGCCACATAAACTCAGTCTCCATTTTGCAGCAGTTTTATAACAGACTGCCCATTCGGAAGAAATACATAAAGGCGATAAAGAAGGGCACGCTGATCTGGGACAAGGGGCAGGTGGGCCTCCTTCGCAGAGCGAACGCGGCTGGAGGCAGTGCCAGCCGCGTTACCGCTTGATCGCCTTACCGCTTGATCGCCTTACCGCTTGATCGCCTCACCGCCTTACCCCCTCACCGCAGGTCAAAATCCCGCCGCTCAAAATCGAAGGATACGACCCGCCCAAGAAGTGCCTGTCGCCGCTCGTCAAGAATAGGAACAACCAGTACCGCGGAAGCTTCCTCAATTTGAAGGCCCACCGGGTGGAGTTCCAAGACTGAGCGGGACACGTGCGATGCGATGTAACGCCATATGATGTGATTCCATACGGTGCGACGTGACGCGATGCTATATGTTGCGATGCTATACGTTGCGATGCCTGGCGGGTCACCCGTCGGAGTGTACTCCACCCCTTTGCACCCACACACAAGTGGAAAACTTCACACCCAATCATGGAAAAAAGGAATTCACCCCAACGGATGGACCTCTATACTTTGATGAAGCGACGAATCGGATTGGGGTGCGCCGGGGGCTGTGCCTGAACAGGTGCGCAGTTTGATGGGGCGCTTCAGAAAAGAAGCCACCACGGGGGCATCTCTTGGGAAAAAGAAAAAAAAAAAAATCCGGCGGGGCTGTGCACCACCTTTTGCAGCCCCGCGAACGAACCACTCGAGGAAACACAAAAACAAAGAGGTGAACGCGGTGTCATGAGAGTGCTGCTAGTAATGCTAGCAGTGGTGGTGGTGGCGATGATGCTCGTGACGATGCTGCTAATGGTGGCGGTGGCGCCCGCCTCTGCCCCACACCGGAAGCGACTATGCACCCCGCTACGACATATGGCATATTAGGTAGTACATGTGACATATTACGTATGACGCATCACCCATCACAGCGTGTAGCGCAGCTCGTCGCGCGCGAAGTTGCTGTCGGCGAGGCGCTCGAAGGGCGGGTACACAGGGACGAGGCTGTCCTGGTGCCCGATATACACGTTGTTGTAGATCTTCCAATATATTTCGCGCACCTTCCTGGAGGGGTGAAAAATGCCCTGCACTAGATACTGGAAGATGATGGCGGGCCCCAGGGCTACCCTGAATCCATCAATAGAATCAATGACCGCTTGAATGAGATGAGGAGAGGTCTCAAATATATTGGGCCACACGAAGTTTAGCAAATGGATCAGCGCGTCTTCTCTGTTTAGTCCAAAGCAGCCAAGTGCTAAGTGTTTGCAAGCCCAGGTGGCAATCTGTCTGTGTACCAAATCTCGATCCATGAGAGCGTGTTCCAGCAGAGGCACCACTGCGTAGACATAGTCTTTTGCAATTTCGCCGATATATTCAAACATAAAGGATAGAGCCTTTAGCACTCCATTCTGCACGTTGAGATCCTGGGTTCGATACTCATTCATTAGAGCAGCAAGGACGGAGTAGGGAAGACACGTGTCTGCTACTATGGCAATGGCAACCGTGGTACACACTCGGAGTTGTCTCTCCTGGACGCGCAGATTATTAAGTAAAACGGTTAGAACCTCAAACGGTCCGATCGTTCTGGCTATATAGCCAAATGTCTGGATCGTTGCTCTTCTGATTAGTTTCTTATTCGATTTTAGCAGCTCAATTAGATCGAAACATATGCGATCCCATTCCTTTGGAGAGACTAAATCACCTCCCTTGTCTGCAATGATGCCAATCAGATCGATAACATTTTCTTGTACCTTCTCATGTCGGTTTTTCAAAATGGGGGTTATTCTTGGGAGGAGGTCCTTTATCGGTGGAGTCATGTTCTGCACGCCAAGGACCACTACGATGGATTTTAACGCACCGATGATGTTTCCTAACACCTCTGGATATTCTTCTCCAAGGTATTCATAAAGGTAGAGGGCCAGATGACCCAACATCTGGTGCTCCTCGCAGAGATGCATCAGGTTGGCGATCCTTGCAATCAGCTCTGCGCTCTGTTGTCTAATCTTTGGTAGCGGCGTGTTTAGTCTCCACCGGATGATTCCGGCTATCTGCGGCAAGTAGGGCTTCATTCGGATCTGCAATTTGTTGACAATGGCATCGAAGGAGTTGAGCAGGACGTAGTAGTCCTCTGAGGCTTGCTCCTGGAATGCGTAAAGAATCCCATCGATTAGTTGCTCCTCTAATGTCTGGTCTATATCGTCTACCCCCTGATTATTGACGATGCTTTGAATTGTTTGCATCACCATCTTTCTGAACTGCTCAGAGGGGTCCTTCAAATCGTCCACAATCCTCGCAATGACAACGGCTCCTCCTATTTTGTTTGAAATTTCGACGGTCGTTTCGACTATCAGATGTAGATTCCTCTTATCGTGGCTACCTCTTAGAACCCAAAATTTGTCAAAAAATGGGTTCAACACCTCCTGATTGATGTAATCCTTTTCGATGCCCTCCGTTTGTATACACTGCTTCACACATTTCAGAACAACCTTTTTCATTTCTTCATCTGGGGAGTTAAACTCATTAATGAGAATCACCATGACTTCCCTCGTGTAGTAACTCGCATGGTATGGATCCATCAAAGGGATGATCAATCCGATAGCTTTTAAAAAAGCAGCTAAGACTTTACCTCTATGCTCCGTGATTCCCTTCCAGAGAGGTCTCAAAACCGAGTCAAACGCTTCAATCCCATACGGTGCTGCCGCTTCCGCTAACGCCGCTATGGCCAGCGCAGTGATGGTCTTTACTTTCTGTTGCTCATCATGTAGCCCATGAGCCACAATCGAAACGAGCTGTCTCAGGTGAGGCAAAACGGCACACCCCATAAGAATGGCAATCTGCTGAACAATCTTAATCCCTGTGTGTCTGGCTTCCCAATTTTTCTTCGATTGACACACCGCTTTGAGAAACAGAATCAACGATGGAATGCCAAGTGCAGATGCAACAACGGCAAATGCTCTCGCAGTGGTATTCCTGACGTACTCATCCGGATGATCTATATCTGGTCTCATAATACCAATCATAGTGGCTAACCCTGCCGCTTTGGCTAAGTTACTTATTATTTCTCTTCCTTCCACTCTGGCGTAGTAATCCTCATCGATTAGCAGCGGCTCAATGACGACTAGAATTTTGTGTACATATGGTCTGACCAGATCATCCAGCTTAAATAAAATGCGGTCAATGACTTTTACGAGGAGGTGTCTCTCCTGGTCTTCCAACGTATTATGCATCATTAGAGGAAGAATCAAATTGAATAGCGTCTCTGGACCGAGTTCCTTTACCTTATCGGTGATAGCCCTGAGAGCGGTCCGTCGAATCGATGGCGTTCCATTCTTTATCTTAAGGAGAAGAATCATAAGCTTCCTCTCTTTCAGCTCCTCCTGTGAGAGGTCACTCTCGTCAACGGTTTGAAAGAGCTTACTGAAATAGATGAAGTCTTCATTTTTTAGCTGAACATATTTTAGCTCGCTTACCAATTGGGGGTTCGTTATTTCGAACTGCCTACTTTGTAGCAGTGTCTCTCCTACTTCTGCATCCTTCACCTGACTTGTCGTAGCGGTCGGTATTTCGTAGAAGGGGGTTCCGCTCGGCAGCATTCCGCTCACCAGTGTACTATTCATCGCGTCTCTACCCGAATAAGGGGTCTCCATCCCTCCTGTGTGGTGCTCCCCCAGTGAAGCAGTCACTCCTGCAGTCGGTCCTGCAGTGGCTCCTCCAGCGGATGCACTACCCATCAGAAGGGGAGTCCCCGCCGTGCTCGCCACGGTCTTAAAAAACGCTTTCAATTTGTTCCTTCTTATCGCCTCGTACTCCTCTGGGGGCTGCACAATTTCATATCCCTCAGAGGGAAGCAGCTCGTCCAGGTCCTCATCGGTTAGTGGCCTGTTTCGGATCTCCATTTCGTTCTTTATCTTCATTTTGATTATCGAGTCCACGGCCAGGGAGGCCACTCCCGGGGTCATGGGTGTGAACATCGTTGCGGCGTTACCCAATTGGTTCTGCACGTACGGAGTGTTGACGAAGTTGCCGCTTCCGGGCATGAGGTAGGGCGTCTTGAGCATACCTCCTGGGGTGGCCCCCCAGGTTGCTATCCCGCCGGTTGTTACCCCTCCGGTTGCTACCCCTCCAGGAGCCACAACCTTAGGCGTTTTCATCATGTCACTCTGGGCGAGGCTATCCGGCGCTGACCCAGCAGTCCCTTCCCCGACTTTGTCCCATCTCGAAATCTTTTTCTTCTTTACTGCACCCCCGTCGTTGAGTATGAATGGTGTGTCAACCCACTTGGACGGTGCGGGCGTCGGCATGTTGCCAAAGCTGGTCGATTTGCTCTCCTCTTCGGATAAGATGTCCCACTTACTTTTCCCTTGTTCTTTCTTAATTCCTTCATTCGCTTTAGTGGACGTACCTGACTCTCCTGGTTCTCCTCTCCCGGCGGTGTCACTTTCGGTGACACCCCACCTCATCTTTCTACTACCCCGTGGTTGGGCACCGGTGGCCTCCAACGAAGCATCCTTCGCAGCAGCAGTCGCACTGACGGCTGTGAGCTTCATCTTTTGACTCTCACTGTTTCGGTCCATCATCACATCCGCGTAGGTTCTCTCCCCGGGGGATGGGCTCCTGTCTCCAAAGGGGTCAGCCCTCCCCGGAGATATCATATAATCATACTTCCTCCTCTGAAATTCATTTTCCCTTCTTCTAATGGATTTGTCTTTTATCAGCCCGAGGCTTTTGTCATCCAGGTCGTCATTATTGAGGTCGTTCTGGACTACTTCGTCCTTCAGGCTAGCTACGTTTATGTGATTTCGTCCCATTCCGCCGATTGAGTCACTTCCCATGTGGTTTGCTGACTCCTCATCCTCCAGGCGGGTCTCTATCTCCAGGTCGTACTGGACATCCCCCGCTAGGTGGTCCCCTCCGTTCATTTCCTCGTTGCCGTACTTGTGCTTCTTGACTCCCTCCCGTTTCCCCGCATCGTACTCACTGCGCTTCGCCTCCATTGGGCACGTCTAGGTGAAGCGATGAGGAGGAATTGCCACGGTTGAAGCGGGGAGCAGCGATTGCCACGGTGAAGCCGAGCGTAGGCATTACCACTGCTTCGCGCTGCTACACCACGCCGCTAATTCCCCGCGCCACTATTTTGCCGCTCCTCCTCCCCCCTGGAAGCTCCTGGGAGTTGTTGGCGACACGGGCGGGGAAAAAGCAACATACATACATATACCTTCCTCCCATGCGCCACTCCGCGTGTTGGAAGATTGATTACACGAATGGGCCGTCAAAGAATGCAGCCATATGGAAAGGGGGCTGGTTAGGGAAACCTCGTTTCGTGCAACTAACATATCATCACGCAGCGCCTCGCAAACAAAAAGAGCATCAGGCTAATTCGCGCTTGCACTGCTTCTCATATCTGAGAGGTAAACACAAAATGGGATAGAAGCGCCAAGGAAGGTTGCAAGAACGTTCATGTGGCGTGTTATGTTATGTATTCCCCCAAGATGTGGATGGGAACAGAGAAAAAAAAAAAGTAACTCCAAATTGGCCTTAAAATGTTGGCACTTGGAAAAAAAAAATAAAATAAGGCACTAAAAATGTATGAACTGTTCAGGCAGAAAAGAGAAAAAAAACGTCAAAAGGAAAAAAAAAAAGCTGCATAAAAGCATTCTTCAAATCTTTCATCAAATTTTTCCTCAAAGCTTTCATCACAATTTTGAACACATGATGGTATCCTCCACGGACGGGAGATGTACCTTCTCTGTGGGGATGTAGGAACATTGCGCAGGAAATAATTCTGCAGAAAAGGTTAGCCAAGCCGATACACTTCACATCTTTCCGCCGTGAACAGGAGCTTTCCCCTGTTACCGCGGCGAGCCATAGATTAAGGAGAAGCACATGCGAGTGACACTTCCTCGCCCTCCATTCACTGTGGTGCTTAATTCACGACAGTGTGTCAACCTGGTGAGTGAAAAATAGGACGAGAGGGAAGAGACAAGTTAGGTAACTCCTCTTCTTCATCTTCTTATTATTCTTCTTGTTATTCTGCATCTTCTTTTTTTTTTTTTTTTTTTATCCATGTTGCCCACGCGTGTGATCGGAGGAGGTCAAGGGAACTCCACATTGGCGATCTGTCACAAGCTGGCACATCGCGTTCTACAAATGTGAACCCGGTGACAGTGGTTACTCTTACCTATTCTTGCTTATTCCCTTTTTGATGGAGTGGCCAAATCGGAAGGCAACACATCCCACAACACCGTCATTTGTTTGCCCTCTTTCTTCCTATATATAGGCAACTCGGAAGAGGAAAACAGAAGATTGGCACCATTCGTGTATCGAGCAATCCTCACAAGAGTGACCGTAGCGTAGAAGCGGGCAGTATAGAACACCCGTTTGTCGATCAAGTGGAAGGTGAGCCTTATATTTGCGGCCCCCCCCTGGAGGGACGGGACAGAACTTGCTTCCACGTGTGTTCAGTAGACACATCAAAATCGGCTCGCCAGTGCGTTAGATGCCCCGCCTGTTTACTATCATATGTGCACGGACCTACCGACCAAAATGATCGTGAAGGTCTTCGACCACATATACATCAGCAACGTGTACGATGCAAACGATATTTACCATCTGATAAATTTAAACATCGGGGGAGTCCTCACCTGCTTCCGTTGCATGAGCATCGAGTGGTGCCACCATGACCCCAAGGAGAATAGAAAGATTTTCTACAAAGATAGGTTTCTAAAATGGAGGGGGGAATTTTTGAGGGACCATGGAGGAAGGGGCTCCTCCCCGTTGGCAGTATGTCAGGGGGTCTCAGCAGTGGGAGGCGGCCCTGAGGCGGCCACGAGATTCACCCCGTGTAGCAAGAGTGCCGGGGGGGACACTTTTTCACGAGGGACAATAGGACATATCGAGGAGGACCTCTTTACGAAGCCATACGCACACTACGACTATATTCTTTACCCACTCGAGATTGTTAAGACGAGGATGGCCAAGGAGACCATCGATGATTACGTAAAAGCAATGGTCCATTTGAAGGAGGACGTAGAGGTGAATTGCATCCCCGTTGTTGACACAGACGTGTCAGCATCGGCAGAAGAGGAGATAGAGAAGTGCCTGGGTGGAGTGTCAGACCACGCGGACGCATCGAACAGCGACCAAGGCGAGGAGAACCGAACCAGACAGAGAAGCAGCAGTTTAGGAGATGAGCAGACTGTATCTGAAAGGAAGAGTCATAGTCCGAATCCAAAGGAGGGGAACCACCCTGAGGGGATTTCGAGAAGTGCCGAAAATTTAACATTGCCTAGCGAACCTGATGGGAAGACGCCCCATGACCGATTAGCCATTTTGCCAGGGGACCACCCTGGGATGCCCCCCATGAACGGGCAGCCAATACAGAGAACCACACAGACGATATGCCAGCTGAATGCAATTCTGAGGGATGAAAAGAATAGAACCGTCCCATCCAGCAATGTATACAAAATGAAGCATATGTATTTGGACATCTTAGACACCTTGGATGAGAACATTCTGAATCATGTGGACAAGGCCCATGCCTTCATCGACGACGTGATTAGGGATAACAAAAATGTGTTGGTCCATTGCATGGCTGGTATCTCTCGCTGCTCATCCATCATCCTCTCTTACATTTCGAAGAAGAATGGGAAGGGCATTGCAGAGAACTTTGCCACTCTCAAGGATCGCTACCCCTTCGCCCATCCCAACGAAGGCTTCTACAGGCAGCTGCTTCTCTACGAGCGGATGAACTACACCTTAGATGTAACTTTAAAAAAAAATGAATAAAAATGGAGAGAGACTCGCGCTACTTTCGCAACACCGTGGAGGAGCCGACGCGCGGGGGGAGTCTGAGTTGAAAGAAATGCGCCTTCACCTGTACAAGTATGCGTGTGTCCATGCGTGTGTCCATGCGTGTGTCCATGCGTGTGTCCATGCGTGTGTCCATGCGTGTGTCCATGCGTGTGTCCATGCGTGTGTCCATGCGTGTCGTCATCCGTGTGGTATCACCGGGAAGGGATAGATGCCCTTGTCTGTACCATAGTTTAGCTTCCCCTTTTTTTTTTTTTTTTTTTTTTCATTTTTTTCTTTCCCCACCCATGCTGCTTCGCAACAACCCGTTTCGGAGATAGTGATAAAGGGTGGCATCGCTTCGACTTTGTAAGGAGCGATAGTTGAATGGCCTGTCTTAACTTACGTGACGTAGTCTGCACGTTTCCCCCAACGCAACGTCTCGCGGACATTGTTACCAACACAACATCACGCACACATCTTCGGTGCCCCCCATGTTTACCTTTCCCCCCAAAGGGACGAAGCGAATACCATCGCGTCTATGAAGAGGTAAAGCGCGACCGGGGTGCACTGGAGCAGCTAAAAGGGTTGAACCTCAAAAATGAGCCAGACGCGATGTACAAGTTTAGGTGCAAGTAAGGCTTCGGTGAGCAGCTGGCTGAGCGGCTGCCACGTTTTCGCAACGAGTGCCTTTTGTGCGAGCTCGCACCGATACGTCGCCACTGCATCACCGCTAAATTATCCCTTGCCCTTCTCAGATTCTGCAGGTTTACCCTCTTCAACGACAACGACATCATTGAGCATCAGTTGGACAAGTACAAGATAAAGAAAAAGGTAACCACGTGGCGGAGCAGAATGAGGAGGAGGGGAGGAAGAAGAAGAACAAGAAGCGGTGAAGTCGTTCTCCCGGGGTTCCCTCCCCAGATGTTCACGCGGATTGATCGCTAAATTGGGCGGCAGTGTGTCATCTGCGGTGGACACCACCCATCCTCATCGTGTCGTTCATATGGTTTTCCTTTTCTTTACTTTTACATTTTGCACCTCCCCCCTTTCCGCCCTTCCTACTACAGTACGGCGATTCCTGCACAAGCATCTTCATCGAGAGGAAGGAGTGGATTCTCACGGAGCAGAAGATGAAGGGCGTCTTGATTTGTCCAAACAAAGATGTAATTCATGCATGGGGAGACTTCTCTACCTTGTGGGGCCGTTCCAGTAGTGGCCCCTTATGGTTCGCCTACTGAGGTAGCCGTCTGGCCCAATGAATATGTCCCCCGGGGCGTCTTCGCCCTGTGCAGTCATTCGATGTAGAGTTACTCCGTGTGTTCACTTCGCCCGTGATCTCCCCCCCTCCGCAGTGCAGCGCTAAGCTAGGAAAGTGGTCCTGGACCGGAATCTGCTGCTCGTGCGGCTATTTACAGACCCCAGCCTTCATGGTTCGTGCGCATAGTCAGAGCGGCACTGTGCCTATGTCTTCGAATGGGGTGTGTGTGTTGAGACCCACGTAACTCTGCCCCGGTGAAGAAGAAGCGGAATCATTTGTACCCCTCCGCGTAAAATACCGCATGTGCTCCTCTTCCTACTCAGATTAACACGTCTAACGTCGACCGCATGAGGATTAACCCCAACTAACACCAAACCATGTGCCGAATTGAAGACGCATGACCATATGGACCACCGAACGAGGGAGGGATCCTCACCTGTTTTGTTAATAAGATGTAGAGACATTTCTCTTTTTCTTTCTCTTTTCCCTTTTGGAGGACTCCCTTGGGGATGGTTCTCTCAAAAGAACACACATTCGCATTATGGAAAAAAAAAAAAAAAAAAAAAAGTCAAAAAAGAGAGGGGTTACCCGATTGGTGTCCCTTCGCTTTAATGTCATTATTCCCCTGTGCAACAATGTTGGTTTTAATTCGCACCTCATTCTCCTGGCTCTTCCTTCTGGAAGAAAACTTCATATCTTCGCCTCCGGTTTGTTACCTCCGATTCTTTATTGCTTCTTTAGGACCCTATAACTCCTCGTCGGGTTTGTTCTGCGGCTCACTCCTCCCGTCGACATCAACGATGGGTGCGGATCTTCCCTCTTCGGCGCGAAATGGGGGAGGGTGAAGGGGAGAGAGTAGTGGTCATACCTTACAGGGGCAGATACGCCTAGGCTCTCTCTTGAGGTAGGGGAGGGCTAGCGAATACCCACCTGGAAAGCGCCTGTCGAAGCCGACTTCCAAAAAATCCACTTCCTTCTGCATTAGGAAATACGTAACTAGGTTTTCCGTAATGGCTGCGAAGGGGAAGGGAGCGGTTCCCGCAGGTGTGTGTGTGTCTGGGGGGGCACCAACATGCCTCTACGCATGTGCTTTGTGTATGTGCATGTCTGATTACACCAACGTGTCCGCGTGGCGTCCGCGCGGTGGGTGCCGCCCGATGAATCCACCTTTGTCCTGGTAAAAGCACGTCAAGATTCCCAGTCCAGTTTTCTTCATTTGGACATTCATCATTGCGTTTTGCAGCAGAGTCATGTACTTCTCCCCGAGGCGGATGAGCGACAAGTGGTTTCGGAACGTCCTCTGGGGGGGAGAGGTGCAAGTGGTGTACGCGGGGTAAGCGATATAAGCAGTGTATGCGGCAGTGCCGAAGTAGGGGGCAAGAACTGTAAACATAGCAGAAGTGATCGGTGTGACAATAGTCACAGACGTGTCTGCCTCCACCCCACTGCTCACTAGCCATCCTTACGTATTTCTCGTCCACGCGCACGTAAACATACAGCTGCGTCACGTACTGGTAGTAATCCTTGTGTGCTATTTCATCGATGCCTGCGTGGGAGCCACGTGGTGGAGAAAGGTGCATGCATAAGGATCGCTTTATCCGGGTAGTTGTCTCAGGAATGTGTTCTTTTTCCCCTTTCGAATGACATCCCCCCAAAGGACCAGTTAGCCTGACAGGCGCGTTCATGAAAAATGCTTTTATTTAGGGGACCCCCTCCCACCTTCGATTTCTTCCTCTAGGCCGCTTAAGTCCAGTTCGCTCATGTCTTTGTCGAAGTCACGGGAGAAGACAGCCCCCCCACCGCCTCCATCGCTGACACCACCTGGGTTTCCCCCCCTCGCGCGGCTCGCAAGGGCTATAATGAGAAGCAGCAGGAGGTGAAGCGGCTTCATGGGCAAGGCACAAAAAAGAGGGCGCAGTGGGGCTGGGCAGGTAGCTGCATAGACCACACAGACTGATTCCCCGACAGAAGCAAAAAAGAAAAAAAAAAAAGAAAAGACAACCTTCTGCCGCTACTATCAAACGCGTGACAAAAAAATTCGTAGATTAACGAAGCTGCAGAGAAAGGCTAATCATGTTGTGGTTCGAAACAGAAGTAGGTTGGCTAACTAGCGAATAAACAGAAAAAAAAAAAAAAAAGCAAAAGAAATAGCAAAAGAAATAGAAGAAGCAAAAAAGGCAAAATACTTCTTCATCTTCAAACATGTAAAAACCCTTGTGTAAGGCAAATTTCGTGTATATACAAAAAAAAAAAATAAATAAAGATAAAAAATAAATATGCTCTACCTGGTGGGGACGAAACAAAACTGGGAACTCACTCAACAGTGCCATTGAGGAGCAGCGAATTGTCCATTTTGGAAACTCATCGGGATAGGTACCCCTGGCAATCTACAGCTGTCTGGGGGTGTGCGCCACATTTGAGGAACGCACACAGACACGTAGGTGTATGCGTTTTTTTCTTTTTTTTTTTTTTTTTTCCGCTTCTTAGCGTGGTCACTACGGCCGGGTGAACTTCTCTCCGCGGGGCGCTCCAGACAACAACAATGACAAGGATAAGGATCTCCTAAAGGAATTGCTTCACCCAGGGGTGGGTCTTCACCTCTTCGGCTGAGATGCGCTCCTCCGCCGTTCTACTGCATAGCTACGCCGCGAAAGGGGAAAGCAGATAAAAGGATGAAGCGAAAAGGAGAGATACATAGGTAGATGATCGGGGGATCATTGCTACTGGAGCGTATGGACAGACATGGCTGAGCTGACACGACAGAAGAGAAGAGAAAGCAGAGAAGAAGCAGAGAAGAAGAAGCACACTAAACGGAACGATACACTAAATGGAACGATACACTAAATGGAACGATACACTAAATGGAACGATACACTAAATGGAACGATACACTAAATGGAACGATACACTAAATGGAACGATACACTAAATGGAACGATACACTAAATGGAACGATACACTAAATGGAACGATACACTAAATGGAACGATACACTAAATGGAACGATACACTAAATGGAACGATACACTAAATGGAACGATACACTAAATGGAACGATACACTAAATGGAACGATACACTAAATGGAACGATACACTAAATGGAACGCCACACTAAATGGAACGCCACACTAATGCAACGCCACACTAATGCAACGCCACACTAATGCAACGCCACACTAACGGGACGCCACACTAACGCGACGCCACACTAACGCGACGTACCTTCAGTATGAGATCCCGCGCCTGCAACGAGATGGCCTTGGGGAAGTGGAAGTTCAGCTCCTTGATTTGGCTGAATATCCGCTCCTGCGGTTGGTGAAGGGGGTGGGGGAGAATTTTAGATGGGATACTCACTCGGGAGAGTGCACAAGGCGGCATCGGGAACACCTCCCTTAAGTCGCCGCTACACAGCTACGCCACATCCACGCCGCTACCCACCTGCGTGTCGTCCGTGAAGGGCGGGAAGCCGACGAGCAGCTCGAAGATGACAATACCCAGGCACCACAAGTCGACGTTGCAGTCGTAGGGAATCTGGTTGATGATCTCCGGAGGCATATAGTCGACCGTCCCACAGAAGGTGCTTCTCTTTTGTCTCTTATTTTTGAGCTGACAAGAGAATCCAAAATCAGCAATCTTAACGGTCCCATATTTATAAATCTGGTCTCCTTTAGGATCATCATGAGAGTGATGCAACAGAATGTTGTCCGGTTTTAGATCCCTATGAATAATATTAAATTTATGTAAGTAAGCCAAGGCATCCGCAATCTGATACACATACAAGGCTACTTGCTCTTCCGGCAATGGTTGTGCATCTGATTTCATTTTGTTTCGTATGGATCCTCCATTGGCTAGCTCCAGAATGAGAAATAAACGGGTTCTATCTTCAAAATAGGCTATTAACTGTAAAATGTTTTTATGATTTAAGCTTGCCTGGATTATTATCTCCTTCAGGACTTGTCTCTCTATATTCAATGACGCGATGGTGTCTTTCGCCATAACTTTCAACGCTACATACTCGTTTGCTTTTTTTATGATGGCTTTAAAAACGAGTCCGGTCCTTCCATTCCCTATGGGATTTTTGTCGACTATAAAATCGTCTTGCTCGTAATTCCTTTCGTTCTGCTTCAGATTGAATGCACTCAGTGGCTGTAGCATCAAATGATAGTGCTCGTCTTGCAGTGCGTCGCTCAGTGGATTCTTCTCGCTCATCTGCCTTGGAGTGTCCTCTGCGTTTGCTGACCCTCCTTCTGCAGATGGAGCGGCGCCGACACTTGCCGCTTCGCCCGCAACGGCTGCTTCCCCTACAACGGATGCTTCCCCTGTGCTTATACCTTCCTCCTTCTTTCGCTTCTCCTTAGCTAACCACTCAAAGTAGGACATTTCCTTCCTTTCTCGTTGGCTGGCCGAGCTGCTCGAGTCCTGCATGCTGGAGTTCTTCATGCGAGAGTTATCGCTCAGCGTGTTCTTCGCCGGAGAGCTCTCTTCCCCGTCACAACTACGTCTAACTCGGTCAGAAGTACTTCCTCCCCCCTTGGAGTGTTTTCCCCTCTCGTCGTAGCTATCACTGCGCTTCCTAAAGCTGGAGGCCCTATTTCCTCCCCCCTTTTTCTTCCCCTCGCCGTCTTCTCCCTCCCCACCGCAGTCATGCGATCCACCCAAAAAGATATTATTCGAATTGTCGCTCCTCCTCCGTCTGTTCATATTTCTAGGAGGAATAGAATTGCTCTTAACATTTTTTTTTTTTTTCTGTTCCCTTTTGTGTCTTTCCATTTCTTCACTTATAGGATCTTTGTAATTTTGATGGCTATTCTGTGTCCCTTTTTTCGAGTTAGCAAAATGGGTGAGGTTGCATCTGAGGGGTTCATCCTTATTATGTTTCTCCTCTGCGTTTCTCCTGGATTCTATGACATCAGCAGAACCGATTTTTGATGCATCTTCTTGATTTCCGCTCTTCCCACGATTTTCAGCATTTCCAGCATTCCCAGGAGCTTTGCCTCTACATTTGGAGATGGGAACCACTGGTATCCTCTTGCTCAGATGACTGTTACTGCCAATGGTATTTGCCGATCGCTTGCTCATCGGAGCTGCGTTGCTTCTATTATTGTTGTGACTGCTGCTGTTGTTCCGTTTGGTGGTGGCGCTCGTGTTTCCGTCCTTCGCCAGAGCGTTCCTACTGCTTTGTGTGTACAGGTGCGATGTGATTTTTTCCCTCCTTTCGCGTGCACACACTTTGGAACCCCTTAACGAACTGCTGCTTGCGCTGCTTAGCAACGCCCCGGACGTTTTCCCTGAACTGCTGCTGATGCTGCTCATGTTGCTGCTGTGTTGCTCGCGCGGGTTCCTCTTGGCGCCAACGTCGGTGGTTTTCGCTTGCTGTCCCCGGGACGGCGCGTCCCTGCGGCTAAGCACATATTTATGACTCTGGATACCCCTATTGCCGCCGATCCCCTTGTGTCTTTTGATTCTCTCCTCGTCGACCACGACCAGATTTGTGCGAGGCAGGAGAGGAGTCGGCCCCTCCACTGTTTTGGTGATATCATCCATTTGGTTAGTCGACTCTTCGTTTGGGTTTCCTGTCCCCACCTCTTTACCCTTCGCTCCCATTTTCGGTCCCCCCCATGGCTGACCTTTCATCGTTCCAATTACAGAGGCTTCCACCCCTGGAAGATTCCTACCATGCGTCGCCATCCCTCTACTTGAGCTCAACGGTCCATAACTTTTTTTCACTTCGGGGATCTTATCTGATCTGTCTTTTTCTTTTTTTGGCAAAGGCAATCGGGTAGCAAGGTGACAGGAGAGGGGCTCCGCTCCACCGGGTGCACTTGCTTTGTCCGCTCCCCCAGGTGTATCCATTCCGCCTTCCCTTCTGCTGAAACCCCGCGTGAAGGTCGCCCTTGAGTTGTGTCTGTCCATCTGACCAGAGGCAAAAATGATATTTTTTCTTTGACCCTCATTTTGTACCATTCCTCTGTCGTCTGTTCTTCTCAACTGTGTAGCCGCTACCCTAGGTATTGCACTCATCTTTTGGCTAGCTGGTATTCCTTTCTTCTCTGCCTGTTTGAAGTTCCCCTTGATCGTTTTGATATTTTTACTATTTGAGGAGAGCGTGTGCGCGGCGAAGCGTCTGTTTGGCGGTGGTGCCTCCTCCCTCTGAGCTTTGGAGGG
>NW_008481852.1:274569-277850 GCF_000524495.1 Plasmodium inui San Antonio 1 | reverse complement strand
CGCCGAGTGACCACTTCTGTATGTCCTCCTTAGCTCCTTCTCTACCTCAGAATCATCAGAAAAATTGTGGGAAGACAGTTCCCCCCTCCGCCGCAACGCAGGTAGTAACTCATTCTTCCTCTCAGCATCATGATCAGCTGTTTTTTTCATCGGATGATTTGGAAGCAAATCATCGGACACCCTCCCCTCATACGCCTTCTTAATTTCGGTAAAGAGGTGGGTGCCATGGAGACCTTTTTTGCTTCCTTCCTGAGTGTGTCCACCTCCAGGTAATGCTTTTTTGTCCCTCTCGTCGCACTTGTCGCGACTGGCAGGATGGGGAATCCACCTGCTGACCTTCTCCACAACTATGTCATCTGTCCTCTCCACAGCTATGTTATCTTTCCTCTCCTCACCGATGCTTCTCTGCCGAAACAAAGAAGAGTCCTCCCTGGAGTGGATACATCCTTCCTTCCCGTCACCCTCCTTTATCGCACTGATGGAGGTGTCCCTATTTAGGGGAGCCTCTCTTTGATCTGCCTGCCCTGCCCTTACGCCTTTCTCCTCTCTTCCCCGCTGTTCTTTGCATTTTATGCGTCCATCCACCTCTTCCCTGTTTGGTGGATCCCCCTTTGGGATTGTCCCAACGGTGGTGTTCTCATCATCGGTCACCACTTCGGCGTAGAAACCATGAGAGAGATTTCCTCTGGGCTTCCTGTGCATCCCCCAAGGGTAGTCTCTCCTGCTTCCTCCCTTTAGAGAGACCTCTTCTACGTCATCACTTTGTACGTCATCCCTTGGAGGGAAAGCAGACGACTCGTGTAGCCTCTCTTCTGTTTCCTGGCTTGTTCGTTCGGATGTCCTGCTCCTTACACATGGCCCCATTCCGGGATTTCCTCCACCCAGTTCGTCCCTTCTCGTCTGTTCGCGCATCGGCAAACTACCACCAATGGAGCCAACAAGGGTAGGATGCGTAACATGGGGAACGTCGACAGTGCGGCCAGCCTGTCCAGTGCGGCCGCCTTCCCCAGTGCCGCTTCTACGCGGGTGCTCCGCTTCTTCACCTCTGCGCTGTTCTTTCATATCCGCCACAGTGCCACAAGAAATGGCGCTGCCAGTAGCGTAACCACCCCTATCATGCGAATGAGATGGTTTCCGTCTTTTATTTTCCAATACCTCCTCTCGATCGACTTTCCTCTTGGAGGCTAAGTCCCAGCTGTTGTTGTTCTTCTGCCTCAGGAGGACATCCCTCTTCTGTGTCAAGTGTGTACGAATGGTTAACGACGGGTTCGTTTTTCTACCTGAACTGTTCAGGCGATTTTCCGTCCTCAATTTTTCATCACACAGATCTGCGCCATGTACGTGAGTGGTGTTATTCCCTTGAGTGTAATAATCTCCCCTCCGAACTAGGCCCCACTTGACTTCTCGTTTCTCTTTCCCTGTGTTGGAAAAGATACTGGGCAGTTGTCTCTGCACGCTAATAAGATTGGCTCTCTTCGTTATGGCATCGGCTTTTTCACTGTGAGGATTGCTCCGATCAGAGCCTCTCGAAGCATACATAACAGCGTGTGCAGAGTTTATTCTCCTTTCGTTATTCGACTTCTCCGCCTGCTGTGGCTGCTCATTGTTGGTTTCCCTGTTCCTGTTCCTTCTCTGCGTTGCATTATCATCGGGGCAGCTCTTTGTGTTTATGCTCACATGGTTGTTCCTTGGCCTGTGTGTATTCATGTTTTGGTAAGGTTTTGGTGGGGGTGACTTGGCTGTCTGGCTGCTTGGCTGCCTGAACGGAAGGAAAGACACAGCTATTTTGTGTTCACCTTCCTTTTTTGGAGGGGGATCTTTCTACATTAGCAGGGTGGGATGGGGAATGCATGAACGTCGGCGTGGACGCAGGCATAGCGTATCTGCCTGCATGCAGGTTTTACATGCCGATTGTGCGGCTGACAACCCCCCTGCGTCCACTTCCCTATCGCACTTGATTACGCGTGGCTATGGGGAGTGGATTCACAAGGGTAAGTGTGCAAACAGAGGGAAGCAAAAAAAAAAAAAAAAGAGAAATCCCTTTCGAAGTGCCTTCCCAGCTGCTAGCCCTTCCACGATAGGGTAAATTTTTTGTTCCATTTTACCCTGCTACGTCATACATGGACGAGGAGCGCATGAAGTTGGCTATGACTAGGCAGGCACTGCCTCACGTTCGACGCACTTCTCTGTTCGCGAGTTGCGCCTCTCTCTTTTTGTATTGTCTTCCCTTCGGCGTGTCCCCCCGCGTGCGCACAGTGTGACGTTCGCAGTGTGCAATGCGTCCTGTGCCGTGGCCCTCTGCAATATGGGCATCGGCATATGCCCCTTCAAAAATGTCCCTTCACAAATGGCCCCTCACAAATGACCCTTCACAAATCGCCGCTTCCAAATCGCAGCAGCCCGTTCGGAGGTCACACTTGCTGGCCATTCTCCAGGGATTTCCCTATTCGCTCATTTTTCTTAAGTGGATTTTTTTTTTTTTTTCACCTCCGTGCTTTGCACATACAGCATTGGTGGTACTAAGCAATGACATCCCCTCTTCCCTTTTTTTTTTTTTTTTCCCCTTTTAATACTTTCCGCGAATGCTGCAAATTCTGCGAACGGCGCTAACTCCACGCTCGTCGCACTTTCCCCCTGTGTGGTTCTCCTCGTGTATATGTCTAAAGGGGACAGGGGGGAAGCTACCGCTCAGGGGCAGAAAAGGAAGTAGAGAAGGCAGGAAAAAAAAACTGAATCGCTAGGGATACTTACCCTAACGAATGGTCAGCAGCAGACCTGCGTCTCTCTAGAGGGGTGTGCCACACACGGCATGGTATTCTTCCGTCAACCAATCGACAGATGACGGGGTGAAGCGAGCTGAAGGGGAAAGAATATCTCCTAAAGATCCTCACCCTTCTGATATTATATCTGTACGGGGGTGTATGTGATGGACTTCCCCGAAACTGTGACCAACCCCGCTCCCGTTATTCCATTTGAGAGTCCCCAATGTGAAGTGGTTACTTATCTGTGTGGGTAGTTGTACCCCCCTGAAGGCATCCTATTTTTCGAAGGCACCGTTTTAGAGTGTTCCCTTTTCTTTTTCTTTCCAACGTGGAATGGGAGAGGATCCCAATATGGAGCTGCGATTTGTCCGACTGTATTGATCATTCCCCATCACAAAGGGGAGTTCAACGTGAGAGTAAGATGAGAATGGCAAGCAGATATAAATTCACGTCGAATTGGAGTGGTGACAAAGTGGGGTATTATCCAAACAGGGGGCCATTCTGAATTTTTTTTTTTTT
>NW_008481852.1:272418-273240 GCF_000524495.1 Plasmodium inui San Antonio 1 | reverse complement strand
TTCTACTTTCATACACAAATGGTCTTATCCAAATGGACAGAACTCCATACCACTTTGTTGGTATCTCCCCTTTAGCATCCAATGTTCTGGCTTGCCAATTGCAACGACAACTCAGTGCAGTTGAAAGAGGGAAGCGGCTTGTCCAGGGAGGACCACCCATAAGCGTTTGTCTATTATTAGCTATTTAAGGCTTATACATTTGCACACATGGGGAAAGGGAAAAGAGCAAATAACACCCCCCCGATGAATGCTCCCCCGAAATAACTTCGTTTGAGGTACATTGCTGTTTGGTCTACATAACTAGGTCCTCTTTTTTTTCCCCCCCCATTTGACGCACCCTGACCATCCCGACCATCACCGGGGAGAGGAGACGACCACCACGAGCACACCTGCACTTGCACCTACTCCTTCTCCTGGCATCAGCGCAAGGGCGAAACGGGAACTGTCTGAGCTGCTTCCTCCGCGCTGCTTCTGCGGCATATTCCACTGGGGACCTTTCTCCGGAAAAGTTCACACTAAGATGGGGAAAGCATTTTCCACCTCACAGGCGAAATTTTTAGGAGTGGTTCACATCAGGACGTCCCTCAGATGGTCCTTTTTTTTTTTTACTATCGCGTGGGAACCTTCCTGTTATAGGTTCCTGGAGAGGCATTTCGTCCGTTGTGCACTTGCACTGACGTTTGTTCCGATGCACGCGCGGTTACCTGCCCCTGTGTTTGGACCCAACCCAATCTACGCCCCTTGCCTCTGACGGGGGCCGCAGCCACGCGTACATGGGTATGTACAAAGATATCCAAACGTATAGGTAAGCTTTTTTTTTTT
>NW_008481852.1:238782-272056 GCF_000524495.1 Plasmodium inui San Antonio 1 | reverse complement strand
ACCGTTGTGTCGTGTCCCTCTCCATTTAGCCGTTTTTTTTTTTTCATTCGTTCGCCTTTCCTTTCTCCTCCCACCTGTGGGAGTCACGCACAAGGGGGGAAAATTTTTCGTCCGGGGGGTGGTGAAGACACTTCACTGGATGTTCCCGGTTAGATCTGCGGCAAGGAGCTACTCTGGAGAAGCGCCGGGCAGACATGCCCCAACCCCGTTGTCGCGTCGCCGCCTAGCATGCCAGAATGGCGAGTGGTACAGATGACGAAAATGAGGCGAATTCGTTAGCAGGACACTGCGGACATTCGGGGGGATCCGAAGTCGCAGTGGGAAATAACTCCAATTTGTTCGGTTTGGCAGTGGAGGGATGTAACCCCAGTGGGAAGAGTTGCTCAGGGGGGGGTCTCCCACGCAGGGAGGAATCAAACGGCGAGTGCATCTGTGCTGGTTCGCCCGGAAGGAGCAGCCCTGGGAGGAGCGCCCCTGACAAGAGCGACTATCGCAGAGAAGACTGTACCCAGGACAACACAGACATGCTGGGCGACGAAGAGGAAAGGCACTTCTGCAACGTCTGCTTCTCTTTCTTGTATTACAAAAAATATTGCTTCTACGAACTGCTCAGGATCTATAGAAACGTGTCTTCCCTGACGCACGAGGAGAAGACTCTCCTCACAGAATCGATTTACTGCAAATTGTACAAAATGTACCTGGCCGTCCTGAATAACTATTTTTTTATTTTAAACATTCTTCTTCCCCAGATTTCAACTCATATCATTTTGCACCTCCTGGCACACACGGATCAACGCGGGGACATGGTCATCGTGGAGGACTCTTCCAGCGACGGGGAGGAGAGAAATGGAGAAAGCGTTGCAAGGATTGGAAGCGTTCGGAGCGGCACGGAGGATGCCACCTACAGTAGCAACGCTGAGGAGGGCCACTCCGACGGAAGAAGCAGCGTCGATGGAGAGGAGAAGACCGCCCAGGGGAAAACGAGAAAGAAGAGCATCCAACGGAGCAAGCGGGCCAAACGCAGCAAATGGGGCAAAAGAATCCCCCGGGAGGAATACACCATAAATGAAATATTGGACCATTTAACTGAGGAGGAGAAGGAGAAGATCGATCGGGAGTATAACTGGCACAACTTAGATGCAAGGTTGCTCTGTAAAGATAACCCCATCGTTATACTAAAAGAAATCAGATCTAAGTTAATGAGTGCCAAAGAGAACCAAGGGATCTCCAGGGAGATTCAGATTGAGCTTGAGCTGAATCTGGAGCGGTCCACGTCGGTAGATTATCTGGACGTCGGTTACTCCACCGGCAGGGCAACCCACCATAAGGATGAAACAGGTGCCAATCTTTTGAGCAGTTCATCGTTGTTTCCTGAGGAAGAAGGGGGGAAATCCCATGGAGGAGCAAAACAACAAGGGGGAGGAAAACAAAAAGGGGATCACTCCCCCCCGGAGCAGTCACACGGGGTATGCCCTGACGAACAGCTCAAGGAGGAGCCGAGAAAGAGCCTGCCCTTCCCGGAGCACTACAACAGGCAGTATCATAAAAGACAGGAGAAGGAAGAGGCGGACATTCCCAACGGGAAGGGGAAATCGGAAGATATCCTCCATGGGGGCGGCGAAGTGAAGGGCCAGTCAAGCGGCGAATCGAAGGGGCAATCGAACGGCGAAGTGAACCACGAAGCCTACCTCGCGGACCACCGCAAGCATCACAGCGAGTACGCGTTTCCCCGCCTGGATAGCCCGCCGGAGGAGATGCGGCTTGGTGAGTGGGGCGCGAACGACGAGCCACGGGGGGAGACCGCTGCGCCAGATAGGGAAGCGAATGTTGGGGGTACTCCAAATAGTGCTCCCCCAAGTAGGGATCCCCCCACTGGAGCCCCCCCGAGTGGAACCCCACTCCAGGGCGAGCACGTCCCCCCCGGGCGTCGAATCACAAGCGCGTACAGCCCCACGCTCGACGAATACAACCTGCTACAAAACATGAGCAAAGTGAGAAGTACACTGAGACAGTTCGTTCGCGACTGGTCCATGGAAGGAAAACACGAAAGAGATGGTGCATACGAACCGATGCTAAAAAGTCTGGATAAATATGTGCCCATAACAGATACGTATGTCCCCAAGGTTCTCTGTCCAGGATCAGGATTGGGAAGGCTTCCATACGAAGTAGCAAAAAAAGGGTATAGAAGTCAAGGGAATGAATTTTCCTACTTCATGCTCCTTGCATCGAACTTTATCCTAAACTACTACAATGAAAAGGATTCTCTAAAAATCCAACCCTATTGCCTGAACACATTGAACCGGAAAAAAAGAGACGACCACCTCAAAGCTGTAACGGTCCCAGATATAAATACCTACAATAAGGCCATCCTAAGTACCGACTTTTCCATGTGTGCAGGTGAACTGATCGAAGTTTATGACAAAGAGAGAGGATCCTTTGACGCAGTTCTCACCTGTTTCTTCATAGATACAGCGAAAAATATCTTCTTGTACATTCGAACCTTTGCCAACATTTTAAAGCCAAACTCTCTATGGTGTAACGTCGGTCCTCTCCTCTACCACTACTCTGAAATGACGAATGAACTCTCCATCGAGTTGTCCTGGGAAGAAATTGAACTCATCATTTCGAAGTGGTTCACTTTTGTGGAGATTGAATGGATAGACAATTATTATACGACCAATGTTGACTCCATGATGCAGGTGCAGTACCACTGTATCTTTTTCTGCGCCATTCGGAATGATGTCCCTGTGGAGGACCCGCCCATGGGGGACCCCCCTCAGGGGGGCTAGCAAAAAGGAGGAAAAAAAATGGAAAAAAGAGAGGGAGAGAGAAAAAAAAACCCTCAACAGTTATCACCCTGTTTTGTAACTGCCCTGCCCCTCCACTGAGCATGTTTTTTTTTCTTCTTTTTTTCCTAAAAAACCTCCCCCTCCATAGTTCCGCGAATGCTCACGCACGCACTTGCGTGTAGGACCATTTGCGATTTTTTTGTGAACCGATTTTCACCCCCCCCTGTTTGGTAACACTGCAACGATTTGGCTTCTGCGTCGGCGGGGCGGGCCCTCAGAGGGCCACCCACATGCATGCAGAGGTACACCGGCCCAGGGACAAATTAACCGCGGCACTCTCTTAAAACGTGGAGGCAATACAAACGGCCGTGATGGCATCTCCTAAGGTGACAGATAAACTGAGAACATGTGCGCCTCGCGAAGGTTACCCCCCCAGACACACTCCGAGCCGTCCTCACCGTTAAACAATCAGCTACAACAACGGGCTTGCGCGACACAGCGACGGATGCTCCCCCGGAGGGACAACCCAGTGGGGAATGAAGTAGCCCCTGTGTGATTACACGTCGGAATATAATACCTTCACCTGTTAGCGACCCCCCGTTGGAGCCCCTTTGTTAGGGTTGGATCCGTTCTATCCCCCCTATATCCACTTGCCTACCCACCTGCCTATGTTCATTCCCCTTGGGAACCATTTCAATCAGATTGTGATGCATGTAGGATTATCCTCATGATTTATGTCTTTCGGATGAGCTGGGTTATGTTATCATCATGTTGAAATGGTTCCTTCGGGATGGAGGGGCCCATTGTTTTTCCTGACCATGTGCAGGTGAAGGGTGAGTTCGTTTGAGGAAGAATGCATAGAAGTGAGCCATCATCCCCGTGTCGGCGTGGATTACCGTTTTGCGGAATGAGTGCTCTCTTAACTGATTGCGCGGGGAACAAAGCGCGCGTTTCATTTTGCGACATTAGTGAAGAGCGGTTCACCCTTATGCGTGCGATGCGGAAGCAGAAAAGGGGAAAATACCAGTTGGCCGACTTTTGTACGAAGCTTTGTTACAGGGGGGGCCCCTTCTTCAATCCGGCAAAAAGCAGCGCGGCGAAGCACAACGAGTGGAAAAGAAAAAATAAAAAAAAAAAAATTAAATTAAAATTAAAATATAAATTACAAAATATAAATTATAAAAAATAAATTAAAGATAAATTTAAAGATAAATTAAAAATAAATTAAAAAAAAAAACAAAAAACGGTGAACCCAGGTATGCAACGATGCGGAGAACCCTGCTGAGTGCGCTTAGCTACCACAGGAAGAGCATACAAAAGGTGCTGCTACTTCTAATAAAGCGGAGGCATATGCTAATCAAACCCCTGGGCCGCAGGCAAACTACCGGGCATACGTCCATCTAACGGCCCGCTTCTCCAACGTTTTCATCTCTTCATTAACACACCAGTTCGATGGACATAACACCGGAAGGAACTCCTGACAAGCCAAAATGGGAAAAAAAAAAAAAAAATCGAAAAAGGCTATCCCACTTATTATCGGAAAAAAATAAATCGGAAAAGGCTATCGACTTAGAAAAAAAAAATAGAAAAAAAGTCTGCCCCTCTTCGCGAAAAAAACAAAGTTCATTTTAACCCCCTCAAAAGAAAAAAAAAGAAAAAAAAAAACTCCCTTTTAAGGGCAACCGACTTAACACGAACCCGCAACTGCAACTGCAACGGCAGCTTTACATACTTACGGATTTGTTAAAGAAGGATCACTCTCCTGCGACGTCGTTAATAAAGCGAATTGACTCCAACCATGTGCGGCATCCTAGCCATTTTCCACTCGTCCATTGAAAGGCACCGACTGCGCAGGAAGGCCCTGGAGCTGTCAAAGAAGTAGTGACCGAGCGACGAGTCCTGGCCGATCCACGGTTCTTCGAGTGAACATCTCTTCATTGCGTGTCCATGCACTGTAGAGGGGCATACAACGGTTGTGGTGCATTAGTGGGGGCAGTTAACCCTTGTTCGCCTTTTCTCTAACACGTTCTTCGTTCCTGTTCGGGCGTGGGTTCTGAATGGAACAGAGTTGGCATTCCACAAAAAGGGGAGAGGGGACACAGGTGTAGATGTGCTTGTTTATGTCCATATGGACAAATGTAATGGTGCATCCTCTGGAAAAAGGAGAGTAGGCTCCTCTTTTGCTCCCCCCACTCGTCAACTATGTTGTCAATCAGACAATCGAACCAGTGGACATGACACTCTTCCGTTCCTCTGCCTAAACGAGTGAATACTTTTGCATCCACCAACCGTCTGTGGTCCTATGCAAATGATTTGATAAAGGTCCATGGGGGAGTGCTTCCCTGGCGTAGCATTCCATTTGATACTTTTTTCTGAGGCCCTCTTCATCTTTCAGATGGCCTAAAAGGGATTTTCCCCCCTGCGCAGGGGTGTGCCAATGAGTGAGCACAATCCCGCGCCACTTCCGCCGCGAACACACCGCTAATACGCTGCTTCTAATCACCACTTCTATGCACAGGCTGAGGCACCGGGGCCCCGACTGGAACGGAATCGTGATCGAAGAGAATGAGGACGGAACGACCAACGTGCTGGCGCACGAGAGGCTGGCCATTGTGGACGTCCTCTCGGGTCATCAGCCCCTCTATGATGACGCCAAGGAAATATGTCTGACAATAAACGGAGAGATCTACAACCACATGGAGCTGCGAAAGCTCCTTCCAGAAGACATCATAAAAAGTCTGATTAGCCAATCTGACTGTGCAGTCATTCCGAACTTGTACAAGAAATATAGAGATAAAATGCCATCCATGCTGAACGGGATTTTCTCTGGAGTTATAAGTGACAAAAAGAAGAACACCTTCTTCGCGTTTAGAGATCCCATAGGGGTTTGTCCTCTCTATGTAGGATACGCATCTGATGGGTCCATCTGGTTCGCCTCAGAGTTCAAAGCACTAAAGGGTAGCTGCGTTAGGTATGTTAACTTTCCTCCTGGACATTACTACATCAACTGCAAAAATAAGGGAGAGTTTATTCGCTACTTTAATCCCAATTGGTGGGATCTAACTTCTGCCATTCCTAACAATAAAGCTGACTTGGAACAGATTCGAGTGCACCTGGAGAAGGCCGTGGTAAAGAGGCTCATGGGGGACGTACCCTTCGGAGTGCTTCTCTCCGGGGGGCTGGACTCCTCCATCGTGGCATCGATAATTTCCAGACATTTGAAGAAGATCCACGGGGGGGAAAGCGAGGCGGGTGCAACACAGCCGGCAAATCATCGGGCAACTGATAGCCCATCTCACCTCAGCAACGAAGAAAACTATGGGAATCGCCCCGCCGAGTCCTTCCAGCTTAAGAGTTTCTCCATCGGGCTGCGTAACTCGCCCGACCTGAAGGCCGCAAGGGAAGTTGCAAATTTTCTTGGGAGCCACCACACGGAGTTCCACTTCACCGTGGAGGAGGGAGTCGACTCTCTTCACGACGTCATATACCACATAGAGACGTACGACATCACGACGATCCGTGCTTCCACCCCGATGTACATCCTTTCGAGGCTGATCAAAAGCAGTTGCGTGAAAATGGTTCTAAGTGGAGAAGGAGCGGACGAAATCTTTGGAGGCTACCTCTACTTTCACAAGGCTCCTAACCGGGAGGAGTTTCACCGCGAGTTACAAAGGAAGGTGCATGATCTGCATATGTATGACTGTTTGAGGGCAAACAAATCGACCATGGCATTCGGGATCGAAGCGCGGGTTCCCTTTCTCGATCTGGATCTCTTAAACGTAGTCATGAATATTGATCCGAAAGAAAAAATGTGTTCAGAGGGACATATAGAAAAGGACATTCTAAGGCGCGCTTTCGCTGGCTATCTGCCTGACCATATCTTGTACAGACAAAAGGAGCAGTTTTCCGATGGGGTTGGCTACAATTGGATTGATGGTTTGAAGGAGTACGCCGAGAGTAAAATTTCGGATACGCAATTTTCACGCGCACCGTTTTTATTTCCATATAATACTCCCAAGACGAAGGAGGCCTACTTGTACCGCTGCATTTTCTCTGAGTGCTTCCCAGAACAGTGTGCGCAGGAGTCGGTCCCGGAGGGGTCCTCTATCGCCTGCTCGTCCAACAAGGCGGTAGAATGGGATGCGTCCTTTAAGCAGAACCCAGATCAGTCGGGCAGGTCCGTCCTCGGCGTGCACCACAGCGCGAAGCAATTCTCCGACGTCAAGCCCGTCCAGCTGCCCGACGATGAGAGCAGGGCGCTTCTCACAGGCGCAAGTTGATTGGTCAGCAAAAATTGGTCAGTTCGCACCAACTTCTAGGTGGAAGCGCCCTACTTGTTATGACTGCGTGGAGTGGCTACATATGCAAACCGTCTACTCCTGCAGGGGATCCCCTCTTTCCAATCACCACTACGTAGCCATATATGTAGATCCTCGGAACGGTGCAACATAAAAGGAGGGACGCACAGACGCAAAATGTATGCACTGCGAAAAAAACGTGGATGGATCAGCCACCACCCCTTTCTCTTCCCTAAACATGTGGCGTACTTTAATTTTTACCTGAATGGTAAGAAGCATGTTTGTACAAACCCAACCGGGTGGACTTTTTTTTTTTTTCTTCCTTTTTAACCGTTTTGCCTGCCTGAACTTTTTCCTCCTACCCGCTGTGGGAACAATTTAATTTGGGTTACTTTGCCGTTTGTCACTTGGGGAAGCGGGAATTGCACAGATTGCAGGGCATGTTCGATGCTCCGCTGGTGAAGCAAAATTATCTGCGCACTGGTTTCGTGGCCTACTTATGCAATAAAGGTAGGGAAAGCCTTTTCTGCAGAAAAACGAGCGGGGTGTTTCTCCCATCGATGGGCTTTCCTCGAAAAAGTAGCAAAATTTTTTTTTTTTTTTTTTACCTGACTCGTTCAGGCGATTTAATCATATTTTGCGTAACCCATGGGGATAAACAGAAAAAGATACATAGATATACAAAGAGGTACATAGAAATACGTAGCATGCTTCTTTTCCTTTTCATCCACGGTATGCTGCTTTTGCTTAGAAAATTCCAAAGTGCGTTGATGAATTCACCACTCCCCCGAGCGTGCTTCCATTTTTGCCAACACGTCCGTAAAGTAGAGAGAGAGAAAAAAAAAAACGCTTTACAATCTTTGCGCACCTCGTTTGATTACCACAATTTTTTCGAGGCATCCCCGTCGACTGCACTTTGAACACTACGATTGGTAGTGAGGGGAAAAAAAATGGTGCATACCTCTTTTTCTTCTTAATTTGTTTAAGCTTCCCTCAGTGGTGGGATCCCGTTTCTTGTTCGCTTCTCACCGCTGCGCAGAAGTTTGCCAACAATCTTTTCGCAGGGGGGGAACCGAACTGGATCCGTTTTTTTTTTTTTTTTTTTTATATTTTGCCATCCTATGGGAATATGATGCATGTATATACTATATGTATGTCAGTTGTGGGTATGCCGGGGTGATGTGCATTTCACGCATTTTACCCTTTCTACGCTTGTTGTGTATGCCGTAGGTACATGCCGTGGAGAGGGAAGCTACTTGGCCGTTCACCCGATGGGGAAAAAGTAAACAGTCCGGAAGAGTTCCGAACCGTACCGAAGAGTAGCATGGAAGACTGACAAAGAGTTGTCAATTGGGGTGCGTACCAGTTACGTGGCATCTTCGCGCAGGCACTGAGGCAGATTCATATGCCCATCGCAGCACTGAGGAGGCGTTTCCCTCAGTTTTGGTAAATCCCGCTTGCGCTTAGTACGCATTTCATATGGAGGCTCTGCTCCTGCTTCGTTTTTTCATTTTTCTTTTTTTACGCCACGTGCAAACAAATGTCAACGCTCCTTTCGCAACTTAGCAGAAAAAAAAAAAACACTGTGCAATTTTTACCTAACGGAATTATTTCAAGTACCTTTTTTTTTGCTCATCGGAAGGTTTCCACATTGTAACATTTTTTTTTTTCCTTCTCCACTTCACCCAACAGCAATAGCTGCAGAGATAGAGAGGAAACCAATCTGTGTTTTCGCCTGTGCTCATTGTTACGGCATTTTTCATCACACTGTTTGCGCCATTTTTGCTTTGCCACTTTGGGAAGAAAAAACTTAACTGTAACTGCAAAAAGGTAAGCAGAGATCAAGTGCGTCAGGCGCGCGGCATACAGAAGCGTATGCCCGAATGTATTCGTGAGTACGTGGGAGTTCCCGCGGATCCGCGTCAAATCGACTGGCGTCAAACCGATTGGCGTCAAACCGATTGGCGCCAAATGGACTATCGCCAAGAGTGAAGTGGAGAAGTACAGCTGTACCATTGTGACCTTCCCCACGTGACTGTGCCACTGCGCAGAGGAGTGGGCCGCTCCCCCCGCATAAAGGGATGATCTTGGGGGCTGCCTGCATCGTCTTCATACATCCGCCTCACTCCTATTAATCATTCAGCGGTGAGCACATTTTGCCTTTTCGCTTTGCATCTTCCCTGTTCCCTCTCTGACGCAGCTCCTGTTATCAAAATGGCAATGAAATACGTCGCGGCGTACCTTATGTGCATTTTGGGAGGAAATGAAAACCCAACTGCAAAGGAAGTGAAGAAGGTCCTGAGTGCAGTCAACGCAGGAGTAGAGGACGATGTACTAACAAATCTGATGAACTCACTAAATGGAAAATGCTACCATGAGTTAATTTCGGAGGGAATGAAGAAGTTACAGAATATTGGTGGTGGTGGAGGAGGAGCTGCCGCGGTGGCAACAGCTGATACGGGTGCTGTGAAGGCGGAGGAAAAGAAGGAAGAGAAGAAGGAAGAGGAAGAAGAAGAGGAAGATGACTTAGGATTTTCGCTCTTTGGTTAAACATTCAGCGCCCCTTCGGTTGAGCGAGTTATATGTGTGTGTATACCGTAGGTGTAGTGATATCTACGCGTCCTTCTCCTTCGTGGTATCCCCCCGCGTGAACTGGCAACCGGAGCAGAAGAATCTCTCTACCCCTTTGATGCGCTTTGCCGAGGTGCGCGTGGATATATAGCTTAGTCTTTCCTTTTATTGCACAGCATTTTCTGCTGTTCCCCACAGCGCATCTTATTTTATCGTCCTTCTGCTCTGCGCATTGTGTGTGTTCTTTCTGCTTAGCCTGTTATGCTTTCTATTCTCTCTACTGCTTTTATCTTTCCTTCTTTGTTTTTTTTTTTTTTTTTCCTACCATTCTCCATCGGCCAACCATGTGGCTACACAACCCTTTCATGCCTACTGCGCTGCACATTCGCAACTGCATATGTGTATTTCAAGGCGCACGAACATGGATCGGAATTTTTTCCATCCAAAAGGACGACTAGGAAAGGAAAAAAAAAAAAGAAAAAGAAAGAGAAAAAGAAATTTCAACCATATCATTCTTTCAAAATGGCAGATAAAAATGAAGAAGCGAACAGAATGGACAAACATGACCATCCGGATGAACTCACGAGGGAAAATTCCTCTTGGGGAAGTGAACAAAAGCTGATCAGGAGCTCGCTCATGGAAGAGAGGTGCACCCCCTTCCCGACCACTGTTACATCGTGCGCGTGGGCGAGGAGTGTGCCCCCCAATGAGGTGGAGTGGGGTTGAAGCGGAAAAGAGACGTAGTGGTGCAATAACGCAGTGGCGTAGAAACGTCGTGATATCGTGATATTGTGACTTGGTTATGTCGCGACGTGGGAGCAAAACTGCGGGCCAAATCGCGCAAGCCCCACGCCGGAACCCGCCCCCAACCAGTCATGGCCCATTCAGAGTGGAGCAAACGGACGTGTCACTTGTGCTAAGTGGTCTTAACTGATCCTAACTGCTGCTGACTGGCGCATCCCGCCTGAGCGCCCTCGCCAGCCGCACAATCGCGTCGCACTCCCGTATGAAGGAGTCGTTGTCCACAATACATATCACGCTCTGCCTGGATTTCTTAATGCACTTCCCCAAGAGGTTCTTGCTTAAGGCATAGACTAAAGGTATTCCCTTCTCCCGACACTTACAGATGATTTTATTCACCTGATCGTCAAACACTCCGTTCATCATAGGTTCAATGTTCGGCGCGAGAAGAACCAACTTAGGTTCGTCAATACAGACATGCTTATAGCTCTCTCTCATCCCCAAGTAGTACCTTTTCTTTTTTTTTCTCATTAAATGTAGTTTCTCCTGCGATTTGGAAATTTTCTCCAGAAATGATTTAACCATATGGTTTAGCTCCTCCGTTATTTCCTGATCGACATAGTCGTTAATGTAGGTTTTTTTTTCCACTCTGCTTTTTTGTATATAGTTCATCATTTTTTCGCTTCTTAGGATGCACTCTTTTATTTCTTCCCTGTTGGGGAGGTCCTCCCCCCGATCATGTGCTGGCTCAGTAGAGTCAGCGGAGTGTTTGCATGGAGAAGGACCATTTAGCTTCTCCGTCTTGGAGTGTACCTCAAGGGGGAGAACCCTTACCGCGCCCTTCGCAGCTGATTCGGCGGGCCCACTTCTCAGCAGCCCCCCTCTTGGGAACTTCCCACCCCACAGGAGAAGGAACCTTCTCAGGCGGGCGACTTCTTCACCTATCTGTGATGCATCAGCCGTTGTGCCAGTTGGGCTTTCTTCCACGTGGTGCCCATTGCATGCGTCGTGACTCCTTCCTCCTTCCTTTTTCCGTTGGCCCCACGGACAGTTAGCAGAGTGGGTGGGTATCATAGCCCTCCACTTGGCTTTTCGAGCGATAAATTTTATGTACCCCTCCCTGCCACAGTTTTGCGATCCCTCCATTTGTGGAAGTCTCCCTTCGCGTTCCCTCTCGGAACGTCCATTTTTATTTTCCTCGAGTAAGTCATTGTACACACTTTGTTTTGCTTCCTTCTCGAGAAGGATAAGCTTCTTCCGTTTGGTTTTTTTTTTCTGTCGAAATTTTTTTGGTAAAAAGTACACATTGCCTTTTTCCCGTTCTGTCTGAATAATCTTGTTCATCTTGCGGAGCATCTTTTTTTTTTTTTCGAATTCATTTTTTTTCTTCCTTTTTTGGCTAATGAGTATATTCATTTGTTTCCTCTTTTTCTGTTCCTTCCTTTTTTTTTTGTCACTGGTGAAGGTGATCTTAACCACTCTGTCTCCGATCTGGGCGTACCTCTCTTTGGTTATGTTGTCTGTTTGGCTCCTTTGGGTTTCCCTTCTTCTGTGTACTAGCCTTTTCGGAGGGGGATCTATCAATCCCTGAGGCGGGCTGCTCCCCCCTAAGTGGGGAATCCTCTCATTGTGAGGGTTCATCTGGATTGCGGGTCATTTCACCTTTGCGTTGTTCTCTTCGGGGGATTCTCTTTTCCTCAGGAGAGAGAAGAAAGAAAACAAAACAGAAACATCATGGGAGAGGCGTATTCTGTCCCTACAACTATGCTTGGAAAAGAGACAGAAAGGGCGGTGACATGGGCGTGTGTCGGCTCCTGCCAATTGGCGCGTCGCTTTATGTCGCCTCTAAATACGTTGCCTTCCCCGCGCGGTTACCCCAATTGTATTTCCTCGTGCCAGTACACGTTACCTTTTTTGCGCTGGCGCAGGGGGGTGATCATCATGACTTTGCCTTCACCTCGGCAGAGGTAGCGACAGAGGTAGCAGCGGCAGAGGCTGCGTACACCCCACGACAGTTCGGAAAAGAACCATCTGAGGAGTGACGGAATTTTTTTTTTCTTCTTCTTCTTTTCACCAACTTGACTCCCTGCACAGAGTTGCCTTCACTGCGCGGAGGAATATGCCCCCCCGTAGGCGAAAAAAAAAAAAAAAAAAATGAAGCCCCAATTGGATGCGCTATGGTCCGCAATGTACAGTAGAGTTTTTCTTCCGTTTCATGGCATCGTCGCCCCCTTTAAAGGATGAACCCTGGAAGTTGCTTCCCCGCGGCGCCGCCGCCTCCTCGTCCCCTGCCATTCGAGGGCATTGACAGTTTATGTAAATGATATGAATGAAAATCCGCCAAAATGAGTTGGCATTTTTTGTGCCATATGGGCAAGCGAGAGTTCCGTCTGCTCTGCGGTTGCCCCAATTGGGAGCTCACCAGACAAACTTGTTTCGCCTTCCCTGTGTTATACTCCGCGTGTCCTATACGGAGCGTCTTCCATGCATGCCTACCCATCTCGCCTTTTTTTTCCCAATTTCTCCCCCTCAGACACAAGTCCGAGGACTAAATTCTTTCTAATCAAAAGCTCGTCAGACAAAAACATCTACATTTCGCAAAACTATAACATTTGGGCCACCACTCCAAAAAATGAACAGAAGTTTGTTTCCGCGTTTACGGTGAGTTGCGCGTGGGACAGTAGCGGACGAATGACCCACTTTCGGGGAGAAATGCACCGGAACGGCTAGTGGATTCGGAGGCGACTTCGGCACTCCACCGAGTGGTCTCCCCTTCTGTCATCTCTCCGAATGGAGAAAACGTCGTTAAAATGGCTCATCTGTTTGGCCCTCCTGTTTGCCCTCCTCCGTTTGCTCATTTTTTTCCCCTTTTTATGCCCTTTTTTCCCCGTCCACCAGGAAAACGACTACGTGATGCTGATCTTCTCCGTCAATGCGAGCTCCAAGTTTTGCGGCTACGCCGTCATGCAGTCGATGTAACGTTTCCGTGGGGGGGCCGACCAGACGAATTCACCCGCCCCCCATGAACACCCATATGTGCAATGTCACACACAAGGTCGCACCTCTCCCCCCTTTATCTTTTCCCCAGGCCGGGCGAATCCAAAAACAGCAATGTCTACTTCTACTATGACGACAAGATATTTCGAGGGCGGAACTTTGACATTCAGTGGATTCGAGTGTAAGGCGGGGAGGGCAACCCTCACTCAGAGACCATCATCAAGATAGCCACCTCTCCCGCGACATGCTTCAAAATGAATCATCACACCAGGAGATCATCGCTCTGTTTATTGCTCGCTTCTCCTTCTCTCTCCCCTCGCAGCGTGGATGTGTCCTTTCAAGAAGTGTCTCACTTAAAAAACAGCTTGAACGAAAATAAACCAATCAAAGTTGGGCGTGATGGACAGGTGAGTTAAGTGCGCCTGGAAAAGTATCAACAGGCAAGGTGGACTAGCCAAAAAAAGAAAAAAAAAAAAAAAAAATTTCAAACAGGTCAGGCGGAAATGCAGCCAATGTGTTGATAGTAAACACTACACACAGAGGTTCCTTTTTTTTCTTCTTCTTTTTTGTCCCTCCTACAGGAAATTGAACCACTGGCGGGCATAAAACTCTGCGAGGTGTTCGAAGCGAAATACCTCAGCATGTCTTCTTGCGCGTAAAACTAAAAAATCCGTTATGCGCTCAAGAGGAGCACCCCCTCCCCTCCCCCTCATTGTGACACGCGTCAGCTCGTGTCTATATCTGCCCCTCTGTACAATTGCCCCAATTTTGTTAGGGACCAAGGTGCAAAAGAGGAGATACAATCGAATCAGGCGAAGAAGGCCAACCAGGAAGACGAGGCAAACCGGGGGAACCAGGCCAACCAAGCCAACCAGGCAAACCAAGCCAACCAGGCAAACCACTCCAAACTGACGAGTAGCACAACGCACGAGACAAACAAGACCCTCTTAGTGAGCAGCCCGCGCAGGGCGGACAAAAGGGACTGCGTGAAAATCTTCCCCCTCGGTAACACGTTAAACATAAGCTACAGCACCTTCAGAAAGATGTATGCCGAATCGCAGTTCAATCTGGTTAATATATACAATCCCGCACTGCACGTCTTCCCGATCGATCTCACCAATATGAGTTACGATGAGTACATCGATTTGTATGAGGCGACGCAGCAGGTGTGGCAGCGGAAGATGCTTCAGTTGCGGTCAGGCGATTCGGCTGCTAAACGATTTGACTGTTAAGCGGCTGAGCGGTTTACTTGGGCCATCTGCAGGGGCCGCCTAACCCCGCTAACGTACATCTGCGTATACACGAACATGTCCTTTTATGCCTTCCATCCCCCAAAAAATGACCCCCTTTTTTTTTTTGTACCCTTCTACTTTATCTACCCTTTAACCGCCACACCGACTGGCTCACCGCCACCCCCACTCTGATGCACCAACCAGTGGTAGCACCCCTCGTGCACCTGAACCACCTTCGAATCCATGTGGCTAAACAGGCTATTCTGCAAACAACGTACAAAGGTATCACAAAAAAGAGACTTCTCTCCATTCAGGAGAAACAGATTCATGGAGGGTACATAAACGACGAATGTAAAGGGACTGTCTACCAGATGCACTTCCTCCTCAAAGGGGACCTTCCGATCTTGAAGATATTTTACGATATTTTGGGTCCATATGTTATCACTATAACGGGAGCATTGGTTCGTCTTACTCCTTTGTCTCTCTTTCTTTATCTGCCCAATCGATCGTGTATACAAGAGGGTGACCTGTCTGTACTTGGAGCAAAGCAGGTCGAATGAAAACAACCCTTGAATTCTAAGAATATAAATAAGCTGTACCAGTAAGAGACGCCAAAAGGGGGGGATATCTGTACCGTTCGCTAATTCGATATCAATTTGATTCAACACGGGGGCTACTTCTTCCGGCAGAATCTTCTGCATGGAAACGGTCAGAAGCAGGAGGTAGCTGACATGGAAGGTGACCAAGTTAACATCGCCACTTATTTGGCAGTCCACGTCCAAGTTCACTCCACTGCCTCTGTCTATACAACTGCTCCAAGACGCCTGAATGCTCCGCAGTAAGCTTCCTACTTCGCCGCAGGGGCCGTATTTATCGACCCCCCTGGCGAGTCGCAACAGGTCCTGCGCAGAGCATCCGGCCCTCCTCTGAAGTAAAAAATCAGCGTAGCATAGGTAGTCTCCCCGGGTGGGAAAAGGGTCCTCCAGAGCATCACTACCTTTGCCCATACTCATCATGTTAAGGTAAAAGAATTCATACCTTCTAACCACCTCTGCAGATTGGACTTCCATTTTTTTACTCTCCCCTTCTTCGTTAAATAAACTTCTAATTTGTGCAAAACCGTTCAAATGGATGGTCCTAGTGTGATGGTTTCTTCTTCCTTTAGGTGCTTCTCCCTTGGAGCAGGTACCTTCCGCGGGGTCCCCACCCAGTGCGTACTTCACAGCTGCATTTTTCCCCTTCCATTTGAGGTAATCGTTTAGGGACGGCAGGAAGACGTTTCTGAATATGTCGATTATGTCTTCCTGCTGGAGGTGGCAGAATATTAGGTTGATCAGGCAGTCCACGTCGGGCCGTTGGCTGGCATCTCCCGCGTCTTTCACATCTTTCATGCCTTTCACGCCTTTCACGCCTTCCACTTCTTCCTCTTCTCCCCCTTCTGCCGCTCCCACGCCCAGGCCCCGCCGGATGGCCCACATTACCTCCTCCCGGCAAATGTCCACGATCTGCTGCCTGCGCCTCTCGAACGCCTCTTCTGAGGAGAGGTAGCCCGCCACCGCGTCATCCGCAGCGTCGTCCCCCTCCCGGACGCACCTCCTGTCCCGGGCACTTATCTGACTGTACCTGAGCCTTTTAAACACTCGATAGAAAAAAAAATGGTGATATGTACAGAGGGGCCATGAGTCTTCCTCGAATAATCCGAAGAAAAAATGTATAAAGTGGGAACCCTTCAGTTCGAAGTAGAGGAAGTTGTCGATGAGGGTGAGTAGGAGCAAATCGCCGAAGCGCTTCACAGCGGCGTACTCCTCTGGGTGCTTCTGCGCGTAGGTTTGCAACACTTCGGTGGGGATAGCTAACCTCTCCTCTGTGAAGGAGCGAAGAGACACTGCGTCCCCAAATGGGAACTCCGCCTGACAGGGACTACTGCCGCTGTTTCCACTCTGATCAATCGTGTGTGCCCCCTTCTTCGCCGCACCGCTCAAGCTCCTTCCCACACCGCCGTCGCTAACACAGTTATTAACGCAGTCGAAAATGTTCAGGGAGCTGTCCCTTCTCCTCATCGCTGAGAAAAACTTGCACACAAAAAGGAAGAACAGTTTAGCTAGCTGCTTGTTCATCATCAGGATGATGTTCAGATCGAAGTACTTGTCGTAAAGGAGCTTCCCTCCCAGGTGCATTTTCTCGATAACAGTTCGGTACATTATGTACTCGCAAATGGGGTGGTACTCGCTTCCTCCATTAGCACAGCTGTGTGGCCTACCACCGTCATCTGCGTTGCCTCCGCCGCTATCTCCGACACTAACTCTGCTGCTAGCTCCACCACGTTTCATGTAGTCCAGGCGGGGGGCACTCAAGTGGAAGAGGCCGTCCAGGCTGTCTCCCCCCGGAGTTCCTCCCATTTCGTCCTCCTCACAGTTGTCCGTTGCACCGATGGGCGCAAAGAAAGAAAGCACTTTTTTCCTCACTTCGTCGTAGGCAAGAGTGGGACCCCCACAAGGTGGGGAAATCCCATCATGGCATATCCCCCTCCAAGAGCCTCCCCTTCTCCTGGACTGCCCATTATTCACCCCATTTTTGTAAAAATGATATTGTCTCAGTGTTTGCAAAACCATGATGATATCGCTAAACGATCCATTCACTGCAACTTTTACAAAAATATTTTTTATGAGCACATCAAAACCGTTAATGAGAGACTTATCTTCCTTTAACAAGTAAAACAACTTGGCCAATATTTTTTTCAAAATCTTTACATTAAAAGAGTTCAAATTTTGCCTGTACATGTTCAGAATATATTTCTGCACAAAAGGACATTGGCAAAAAATGTCTGTATAGTAGGTCATCTTATCCGCAATGAGAAAATTGTTCATTGACTTCATCTCAGCAATTGAGTGATGTTTGAAAGCTATTCGTAGCATGCTATTGACGGAAGGATGGTCTGCTATTTGTAATAATTTCACCTGTTTGAGGTAAGTAAAAAATTGTTGCTCGTTTAGGATCTTCATCTCGCTTTTCATTCTGTCCATCATGAAGTGTATGAAGTTGTCCCTAAACATGCTGCTGAGGAAGTTGTTCCAGAGGTCGTCTGCTCCCAGTGGTTCATTGCAGATCAGCACTCTCTTCATGATTTCGTTGGTGCAGGCTGTGTAGATGTCTCTGTACAGAAGCAGGTCTCTCTCCGTCACGTGGGTCACTTCAGCCACTTTAGAGTGGTTCACCAGACCTGTGTCAAGGAGAGAGGGGTCGCCCCTTTCCCAGGTGGGTCCTCCATCGCGATCCTCCCGGGCAATGAACACCTTTCCTCCTTCTCCCAAGAGGGGGTTCCTCCGCGCAGCAGGTGGAGACACACATATACCATCCCTCCTTCCCCCGTTTATTACAATATCGTCAAAGCTGCTAAACACGTCGTGGTCCTTCTCATTTTTATTTATCCTAAGCAGGTTGCCTAGAAAGATATCTAACTCTTTCTGTACTTTGTTCCGCACCTTTTTGCGGTCACATGGAGAGTCATTCCCACTTGTGTGTGTGCCCTCCTCGGGGGTGATCTCCGCTTGTCTAACCGCTACCCTACCCGAGCGATCTCCCCTATGCCGGACAAGGCCGCTCAAATATAGGCGCTTCAAATAAAGGTTGACGTATCGAATGAGGAACATCATTTGCTCCAAGTTCATGCGATGCTTCCTCATTTGGATACACCTGTGCATTTTTCCGAAGGAGTGATTCATTTGGACATAAAAGAGGTGGAAGTAGAGAAGGTACTTCAAATTGTTCAGGGGGTCCCGCTTAGTATTGCAGATATACTTGTCACATAGGAGAACCACCTCTGTGTAATTTTGCTTCGTCTTTCCTAGATGGTACAGGACATACAACATTTTGATCACATCACCCACGTCTTCGTTCACTTTTGCGTCGCACTCTAGGAACATTTCCGCTTCGCACTTGGCTAGCTTGCGCTTCACTTGGTCCAGCAGTCGGTTCGCCTCGTCGTCCAGCCCTGCGGGGGGAGCAGAATGGGAGCAGCATGGAAGCAGAATGGAAGCAGAATGGAAGCAAAGTGGAAGCAAAGTGGAAGCAGAATGGAAGCAGAATGGAAGCAGAATGGAAGCAGAATGGAAGCAGAATGGAAGCAGAATGGAAGCAGAATGGAAGCAAAGTGGAAGCAAAGTGGAAGCAAAATGGAGACATACTGAAAACATACTGAAAACATACTAAAAAAATAGTGCAAAAACATAGTGTAAAAAGAGAGTCGGGGCCGCTTCGCCCAAACTGCAACTCCGCCTGGCAGCCCGAGGGGAGGAGGGCACTTACCGATGTAGTAAAGGAACACAATTTGCCTGCACAGCAGAGAAGGATAGACCAGCGAATTCCTATTGACAATATTTTTTAACTTGGCGAAGCATCTATCCTGCTTCAGCACAGTTAAGAAGTGCTCCCACATCTCCGTCTCATTAAACCTAGACGGAATGGTATGGTAAATATTCCTGAGTAACCCCAGGTATCTGTTTTTCCCCTTCGGATCAGCGTTGCTCTCCTGGTAGCTGCTGATGTAGTTTTTTACTTTTCTCAGCTTGTTCTCCGATGACTTGGCCACTAGGGAGTGAACCCCTCTGGCAACCTGCAAAAAAGCGCGGGTGGTCCAATAGTGTGTACTCGGTTGGCAGGAAGAGATGAGATGATCGATAGGTGCAGTGATAGGCGCATTGATAGCCGCATCGGTGCATCCACTTGCCCGTTTGAAAACTAATTGGCGACGCTCCCGTGACGCCGAAGCGAAAGAGCCCCTCGGCCGATCTGTCCGAACCTGAATCCGCATTAGTCCCTTCATGGTGGTAAGTTACCTGCGTGGCTGCAATTCTACTTAAGCTGGTCCTGGAGCGGTTAGCCTCGTCTATCTAAAAGGGATAGGAGAGTCTATCCAAAACGGTTACGTCAGTCCATCCAAAACGACTTGCCACACCGGTCCCTCTCTGTGTTACATTCCTGTCCACCGCCACGTTACCACCCCCCTCCCAGGGGCGGAACTTCTGTTCACATTGATAAACAGCTCAGAACCCCTGGTTGCATCTTCCTCTTTATATTTCTTCTCCCACGGGGGAATGAGGGGGGGTATCCAATTTGGCAAAAAAGATAACCCCTTTAGGGTTCGGTGCTTCTATTTAGTTAGCCACCGGTGTGTTCGTATGAAGAAGTGCTGAGTTGCAGGGACAGGCTCTTCCGCAAAAAAAAAAAAAAAAGTAAAAAAAAACAAAGAACAAAATGAACAAACAAACAAATAAGCGAATGAATGACACATATGGGGGCGGGAACGGATGATTCAGGCGCTACTCATGGGACGTACCCCTCCGCGCAAGGATTTCGAGCCAAATATGGAAGCTCCAAACGCGGCGGCTAATTTTACCTTCACTTGCCCAATTCAACCCACCGACTCAGTTTAACCATGCGCGGAAGTGATGACCAGCCAGGCAACCCTTTTTCTCTTTTTTTACCTTTTTTTCCGTTTTTTTTCCTTTTTTCCCCCTTCTTTTTTCCCGGCCCCTTTTCCAAAAAGTGCAACAGCGAAAATGTTCTGACTCAAGTGAATAAACAGATAAATACATAGAGTAACCGATTGATTGATTTTTTTTTTTCCTCCCAACAGCCGCCGCCCCTCCGCGTTCAGAACTTTCCTCCGATTAAGCTCCCTTTATATGTTCTTACCAACGGGGAAGTGTCCTCTTCGCTGCCCCTGCCTGCTCATGCACACCCTTCGACACGCTGGTATAGGAAGCAGAAAGGAAAAAAAAAAAAAAAGGACCTACCTCGTGGGGGAAGAAATGCAAAAGGGAGAGGTGAAAGGAGGAAAAATGCGTATGCCACTCAGCTGACACAAGTGGCAGGAAAGTAACCCTCCACAGAAAGGTATTCACTAGGATTGAAAGAGACGCAGCACAAACGCATGGTAGTATAAGAGAGCAGCATGATACAACCCCAAGAGGAGGAACACAACAATGCGGGTCGTCATTCTCGCCCTGCTTTTCTGTCTACTAAGACTCAGCTTAACGACGGAGGCGTACCTTAGCAACCGCGCAGTCAAAGCGAATTCCGCCCTCTACGCAGTGAGGAAGAAGAAGAAAAAAAAAATCACCAAGATGATTCACATTACTGTGAGCGCCGACAATGAAATAGGAACAAAAGGTTCGTCGTCACAAATATAAGAAATGTGTCGGCCCAGTGGATGTAATGACTGCTTTGCTAACCCTCCTTTTTCGACCTCTGCCCCTATTTGTCAACTTTCCCCATCATGATCCCCCGCAGGAGAAATAAAAAAGGTGAAGCTCTCGCACGCCTTCAACTATATCATACCGCAGAAACTGGGTTACAGGAGCACCATCGATGAGCTGGTCGAAAAGGAGAAGACTGAAAACACGCTCAAGTACATTGACGAAATGAAGAGGAGTTTTCTCTGGACGTACAAAAAGAAGCTTGACGGTTTTAATGTTCCCTTCCAGTTCTCTGACGGACAAAAGATCCTCGTCACTCAAGACGATATCCTGCATTATGTAAGGCGTGTGAGTGTACCTACGCACATAAGGCACATGCTTACATGTGTAATTCTTCATTTGTGCGTGTTGTTTGGTCCTCACCATTGTCGTCAGTGTTGACGTTGCTGTGCAGAGGGGAAATATCTCCCTTACCGCCGCCCTCACCGCCGCCCTCACCGCAGCTCCTAACCCGGGGGTTAATCCGCGAAAACGACGACGTGTACGATAAGATAAAAAGCAAAAAGGTGAAGCTCGACGACGTTGGAAGCTACCCGATGAAGTACACCTTTATGAACAGCCTCCACATAGACCTCACTGTGCACGTGATGAAGGTCAAGTGAGCAGAGGGCCCTTCCTACTAGGAGGATACATCGAGGATGGCACAAAGAAGCTACACCAAATCGGAGAAATAGCATAAAAGTGTCTGTATACTATACATATTTCTTACGTTTTCCTAATAAGCCGACATGTTGAAGCATTTCAGCCCACGTGAGTTACCTTTTACTTGAGCTTCCTCACTTTCGCCAAGTCGGTGAATAGCTCAAACAGGGAAACGCAACGGGAGAAGGATTTTCTGTATTCCCATCACACACACGTGAGTGTGCCCCAAAAAAGGAGAAGTGCCCCAACAGGAAGGATCCATTCATCCATATTGTTACACATTTACGGTGTAACATACCGACAACGAACAAATACCTGCAGACACATTCGGGTCTTGTAGCACTCCCTTTTTTGTCAAACAGAGGCATTTACGTTTTTCCGTCTTCCATAGGAATTGTCCTCTGGCCGAAGTATCAGTAGCATCGGGGAGGAAAACCCCCATTTTGCCAGTTTCCACTTTGTTAATGCATTGACGACGCGCTCAAACAATTCTGCCGTTTAGAAATACACAAAGTCGAAGTTCCTTTCGCTTAACCTAGTGAACAGATGCAATTTGGATTGGCCCACGGTGGAGCTTACCTAAAAGGTGAAGTAACATAGTCCACAGTTTGTATTCCCCCGAAATGTTGCTAAGTGAAACGCTTTTCCACGTCGATGGGTTGCCGTGCGATTGTGCTAAAACGGCTCAACGAGTCATAATTTGCCGAGCCATATGATACAATTTGGCACAGTTTGGCACAATTTGGCGCAATTTTTTTTTTTTTTTTTTTTTTTTTTTTAACTATACATGTATGCACCAACGGCTAGCCAGCTAGTAACTAGCTAGCTTTTTTTCTAGAGTATTTCTCCCCTTTCGAGCTACTTCCCCAATTGTATGCAACCTTTTTCAGTTGTTCACCTGAACAGTTTTTTTTTTTTTTTTTTAAAACGAAGCGATCAGGTGAAAGTTGCGCGTCTTTTCCCCCACGTTGTTTCCACACAACGGTTGGTAACATTTTTTCGTAAATTTCGTAAGACACGTATAATTTTTAAATGATTAAAAAATTTGCTCGTTTGCATTTAAGCCAAATTGTCCGTTTTCCGAGAAGATACAATTTTTTTCCTTTTTTTCCCACCAATCTGAGATTAACTTTATGCTCTTTTTCGTTTTTTAATTTTTTATTTTTCGCTACAGATCTTGTTCTTTCCTTTTCTTTTTCCTTTACGTCTTTGAAAAGTCAAAGGGGTGCAGTGCTCCAGTCATTTGTATCTCCCGACAAGTACACACAAAGTGGGGCTCATTTTTGTTGGTAATCCTTTTCTTTTTTTTTTTTATCGTTTCTCTGACAGATGATTAATTTTTTTCTTCTTTTTGTTACAGAAGTTGGCATCTCGCTAAGTGATGCTATTCTTCTTTGAGCAATTAGTGTGCACCTGAATCTATCCTTGTCGGTGTCTTCTTTCCCGTTCTGGCGTAAGTTCTCCTTTTTTATAGCGCCCTTATTTCGATTCAAAGCGGCAGCAGAGTGTAAGCATCCGTGATAGTAGTAGGACCAGTAGCAGTAGTAGCACCAGTAGTGGCTGGCGCTTTTAATTTTTTTCCTTAGCGAGCAGGCGTGGTGGCGAAGTGAGTCATACCTTTTCGCTCCTACCTCTCGGCGCTTACTTCTTTTACGATTGTGTGACCACTTTTTGTGTCGTTCCCTCCTTGATCTACGGCCACTCCCTGCCAAAAAGATGAGCACCGTTTACGCCCAGAGAAGCAGACCCAGCAGACCCGTCTCCAACGCGATCATCAAGAACAAGATGAAGAGGTCAACGGATACACTCAGGAAGAAAAAGGGGCCAACGAACAAGTCCTTCAAATGGAGCAAGAACAATACCGCGTATTGCGATGGAAGCAGGATTGCTAACAATAAAGGGAAGCAGCAGGAAGGGGACAAGAAGAAGGAGGAGCAGGGGGGGAAGGCACTAAAGTGTAAGAAGTCAAAAATGGGAGAAAGGGGATTAACTAAGAGTATGAAAAAAGGCAAAGATAGCAGCACGCATGATAATGTGCATGATCATCCGCAGGACAATCCGCATGAGAATGTTCATCCCCACCATGCACTAAAAACAGGAAACAGTGAAAATTTCAAATTCTCTAGGAAGGGGTTCATTTTAAGCTTTACAGGAAATCTGCAGGATTTTTATAACCTCTCCGAAGAACCACTAGGGAAGGGGACCTACGGATCCGTGTACAAAGCAACGGACAAACTGCTCAAAATTCAGAGAGCTGTCAAGGTGGTGTCGAAGAAGAAGCTAAAGAATGTACCCCGATTTAGACAAGAAATTGACATCATGAAAAATTTAGACCATCCTAACGTGATAAAGTTGCTAGAAACCTTTGAAGATAGTAAGCAGATTTATTTGGTGATGGAGCTATGCACAGGTGGAGAGTTATTCGATCGAATTGTAAAGAAAGCACCCTTCTCTGAAATGTACACGTCCTTTATCATGAAGCAGGTTTTCTCCGTTCTTAACTACCTGCACATTAGGAATATATGTCACCGAGATGTGAAGCCAGAGAATTTTTTATTTTTCGATAAGTGTCCAGAATCGCTAATCAAGGTGATTGACTTTGGCTTGGCTTCCTACTTCAGTGACACGAACTCGGAGATGAAGACGAAGGCTGGGACCCCCTACTATGTCGCCCCGCAGGTGCTAAGTGGCCGCTACGACTACAAGTGCGACTTGTGGTCCGCCGGCGTGCTGTTCTACATCCTCCTGTGCGGCTACCCCCCCTTCTACGGCGAGAGCGACCACGAGATACTCAGCAAGGTGAGCAGTGAGCGGTGAGTGGTTAGGCGGCATAGAGTGGTTAATCGGCATAGAGCGGTTATGCAGAATCGATCGATTAGGCGGCATCGCGCGGTTATGGAGCCGGGCATACGTGGTGGTCACCTGCCTGATGTGGTGAAGTGGTGGGATTGTGACATTTTACATCACAGCGGACCCCTCCACTTTTGCTGTCTTTCCTCACTTTTGTTGCTTCCCCCATTTCGCCGCCTCACAGGTCAAAAGCGGAAAATTCAACTTCAAGGGCAAGGAGTGGACCAACGTGACGGAGGAAGCCACTGACCTCATCAAGCGCTGCCTAACCATGGACCCGGAAAAACGGACAACGGCCAGCGAAGCGCTCAGGCATCCATGGTTTAAGAAGAAGCCCAGCCTCTTCAACCTGGAATTTAAGATGGATATCCACGTGCTGGAAAATTTCAAGAATTACGCCCTCATGCTACGCTTCCAAAAGCTATCCATGACGATTATTGCTCAACAGAGCAACGACCACGATGTGCAGCAGCTGAAGGCGACATTTCTACACCTGGATGAAGAAGGAAAGGGGACGATAACGAAGGCGCAGCTGCGAAAGGGCTTGGAGAAGAGCGGCTTGATGTTGCCCCCGAATTTTGACCTTCTCCTGGACCAGATAGACAGCGACGGAAGTGGCAACATCGACTACACTGAGTTTTTGGCGGCCGCGATTGACAGGCGGAAGCTCTCCAAGGTGAGTCGACCCCGCTGGTTAAGCGGCAGATTACGCGGCTCATTACGCTGCTCTTCAGCCAAGTGGCGTAGTCTTCCTCTTTGAGGCTCTTTTTCGACCCCATTTTTACTTCCTTATCTTTTGCGCGTCTTCTTCCACCTCCACCCCTCTTGCAGAAACTCATTTACTGCGCCTTCCGCGTCTTCGATGTGGACAACGACGGGGAGATTACCACCGCGGAGCTGGCTCACGTATGGACCTTCACCCGCCCTGCACGGGAATGTGCTCACGCGCATACGCACAGAGGCCTAGCAGTATAGCTGCGTTGCATAACATTTTCGTAGCAGAACAGATGTAATTGCCCTTCATTTATTTCACCGTCCCACCGTTTCGCGGCCTCCTTCCAGATCCTTTTCAACGGAAACAAAAGAGGAAACATCACAGAGAGAGACGTCAACCAAGTTAAGAAAATGATCCGTGAGGTGGACAGAAATGGTGACGGGAAGGTAATCAGGCGAATTCGGCGAAGAAGTGAACAAGAAGAGAAGCAAAGATATGCTATGTCGCTGTGTCCAGCTGCTATCTTCGCCAAATGGAGGAAACCTGCCTGCGTGCATACCTGCACATAGCACACATGTATGTGAGCAGGTGTGCCCCTTGGTATGCCTTTCTTCCCTCGGTTTTTCATTTTTTTTTTTTTTTTTTTTCCCCTCCGCAGATCGACTTTTACGAGTTTTCCGAAATGATGAAGTCGACGTTCTAGCCGCTGGGGTTAGCGGCCATTATCTGCAGGCACACACTGGGGCAGGAAAGAAGCGACCCGTTTAGGGGCAGACGAGCAGTGGCACGTTTAGGGGGGGTCGAATTGTTCCCTCTCCCCCGCTGGGTCTACCGCGTCCAGGACATCACCCGTCATCCCTTTGGCCTCTTTAATTTTTTCCCATTTTTTAATTTTTCCCAGTTTTTAATTTTTCGAATTTTTTAATTTTTCGAATTTTTTAATTTTTCGAATTTTTTAATTTTTCGAATTTTCCAATTTCCGGCATCCACATACCGCTGCCGCTCTCTCCACGGATGATTTAATTTTTTTTAAGCGCCCTCTGAGCATTGATTTTATTTTTTCTATTTTGTTTTATTTTTTGCTATTTTTTTTTTTTTTTTGTCCTTTCTTTGGAGTCTTACTGTGAATGCTCCACTCGTTGCGCAATAATTAACTCTGTCCGTTTGAGCGGCCCGACAAAAAATTTGTTGCCTGCACGTGTGCACGTAGTGCTACTCGGCCAAAAAAGGGGGCATCTCAAGCGAGGGACACAACTGCACTGGTGAGTATACATGCTGATGGTGGTCTTTGCTATCGAGTAACTACGTTCCGAAGAGGGCGGAACTATGACAGATTCGTGAGGAGAGGGGATGGACTAGGGGTGTCCCCTCAGCTTAGCAATAATTGGGGAATCCTCGTTCGTATGGCCCCGCGATGTTTTGTATTTCCCGACTCGTCCGTTGCGCCATAGTGAAGTAGGAGAGAAGCACTGTTCCTTTATACACATGCGGGACATCCAAATATGATGAGGGCCCTTGTACATAGGAAGGTAGGTACTGTAAAATTTGTTTTTCCCGTATCCTATGCCCAGAGGGGGGTAATTCTCTGTTCAGGTCATGGGATATATCCCACTTGGAAATGGCACCTACCAGTTGTAGTGATTCAGTTCTGCTGGTTTTATATGTTCCCTTGCGGGATGATGTTGGTTCCGCCTCCTCTCCACGGAGAGTATTTCAGGGGGCCAAGAAGGGAATGGAGGAGAAAAGAAGGGGTGATGACTAAGTTTGGCAATCCACGGAAAAGAGCAAAACATGATATAGGAGTAGGACGGCGAGCTTTGGGGGGGACCCATTTTGGGGACAGTCCATACAGCGACCACTTGGCAAAGAGGCATTATTGATTGCTATGTGGTGGCGGCACAGTGGGAGAGAAATTGCGGGAAAAATTCTTCACATAGAAATGTATGCCCTTAAAAAAAAAATACCAACATATATTTTATATGTATATTTATGTACATGTACCTGGAGAGGCTAACTCCTTTTTGCCAAATGTAGGGGTCGCTTTTGCGGCACGGTACTCCAAGTGGCGTCATAAAATCGGGTACTCTTATTCTTCCCTACAGCATCAGCGGCCTGGTCCTTTTTTTTTTTTTTTTTCTCGACTTTGGGATGTTTTTGACCCTTTTGTAGTGACGTTAGTAGGCTTTACAGAAAGGAGGGATTTCTTTTTTTTTTTACCTCTGTTCAGCCCATTTAACCTATTTTTCAAAGTTGTTTTTTTCCCATTTTGAGGCTTCTTTAACTCATTTTAAAGTTTTTTCTAGGCTCATTTTTTTTTGAGGCTTCTTTAACCCATTTTTAGCTTCTTTTTAACCAATTTTAAAGTTTTTTCCCCCTTTTTTTTCTACTTTTTTTTAATCCCTTTGTGACCTCTCCTGTATTCCCCCGCAGCAGGAACCGAGCGGTGCCTTCTCGTATCAGAAGCCGAAACTGCTGCATTCGCCCTAATTTCTCACCGGCATTTCCCTTCTGCGTACTTTTGTTGTTTTCTACCGCTTTGTTTGGCCAAAAAAAGGGGAAAGAAGAAAGGAAAAAAAAAAAAAAAAAAAGTTACAAATGTTTATATTTCATACGTATGTAAATCTCCATTCCAATAGCGTAACTGTAACCTATTTTGCTAATTTATTTTATTTTGAAAAAAAAAAAAAAGCGAATCGGGAATTTTTTTCCCCTCGCCCTGCTTGTATGTACACCGGGCAGGGAGAAGAAGTTGCCTCAGGGAGAAAAACAGCTCTGTTCTGTTGTTCTATGTTCTGCTCTACTATGTTCTGATCCGTTTTTCTCTCGTCTTCCCTTCTTTATTCTTTTTTTCCTCTTTTTTTTTTTTGTCCTTTTGACTGATTTCCTTCATCCCCACCCGTTTGTATCTCCGTTGTTAAGACATTAGAGGCACCGGGGGGGGAAATTGCGAATTCAGACTGATTTTGCTTCCATTGGAGTAAGAGGCAAATGAAGAAATGAATCATGTCACAAGGGTGGACGACGTGAATCATCCCCTAAGGGTTAACCAAGTGAATAATCCCACGCGAAAGACGAAGCCGCGTAATCGTGGCAAAATAGGACAAAGCAGCACAGGAGCGGTGGCGAAAGGGGACGAGCAACCGACGCTTTAGATCCTCAACACTTCGCAGAAAACGCACTTGGCACAGAGGGCGCTGCGTAACAGAGGGCGCTCCACCCCCCGTATGACCTTTTCCCCCCCGGGAATGTCTCGTTGTGCACCCTGCGAGAGGACCCAACTAGAGAAAGGGGATATCCGTCACCCATGATGATACAACCCCAAGAAGTGTAAAAGAAAAATGAGAAAAGACGCCACGAATAGGAGCTACCTGGACATCCTTCGGTTTTATAGCAAAGATGAGCATCAGCAGGGGGTGCATTTTGCGGGGGGGGTGGAAAGTCAAGGCGGATTGCAAAGTGGCAGTTCCTTCAGTACAGTAAAGAAGAAACAACATTTTTTCAACGTGCGCGACTGGGATGGAGGTGACTGTGTCCAAAGGAATGACGACCAACACTCGGGGAAAGAAAAAGCGAGTCTCAACACGGACTCGTTTTTCAAAACCCTCTTTTTGAGTCAGAAGATGGGAAGCAACAACAGCCACCATTATAGCAATAATCACCATTATGGCAGTAGTCGCCATCGCGACAACCCCTTCGAGGAAGAAGAAAATAATAATACCCAGAAAGGGAACATACAAAAAATGGGAACTTATGGTGGGGGACATAACAGAGTCAAACCCATACACGACCAAGACAAACTAATTCAAGATCTGAGAAGAGAGCAGAGGATGAGAATGCTTCATCTGGAAAAGCAACATGAGTGCATTCGAACTCATCAGAAAAGAATTGCTAGCTGTTTTGTTACCTACAGGAAGAGGAGAACCTGCACCATCTGCTTCCTTAGTAATAATTTAGAGCACATGGAGAAGTGCAGAAACTGCTCCCTGTACTTTCACGTGTACTGCTACAAGATGTTTCGAGACAACTTCAATTTGAGCAATTTTGTGTGCGACGTGTGTGTCGACTACGAGGGGGGGGCGGACTGGGCCGCGGTAGGAGATGCGCCGGCCCCTACGATCGTCGGTACCACTGGTGGTGTTGCCTCCAACAAGGCCGCTCATTACGCCACCCACCGTGCCTGCCACTATCCATGCGATCTCCAGCGTACGGGTCAGCAGTACAGGAAGTATCACTTTGCGTACCAAAGGAGAGTTGGCGACGCGACCCAGGGACCCCTCGATTGTGGCCCCCAAATGGAGGAAGCAAAGGCTCCTCAAAGTGTTTCGTGGAGGAGAAGGCGATTTTTTAAATGCCTAAGTGATCCCGAGTTTGGCAACAGTAATGATATCATCCTCTCTGGTAAGGGAAATCAAAAAAGGAATGGGGCATCCAAAAGGAGAGGACAAGCTGTGAAGACACCCACTGATGATTGGTCCAATAACAATGCCAGTTACCACCGCGATATCGCATATCAGCGTGACGTCGTATACCACCGCGACACCTCCTACCAGTCCGACACGAGATGCAACCGAAATGTAAGTCATGACACAGGGCCCTATAACAAGAAGGCAAAGAAGCAACTAAAGAGAAGGGCTGATTTAGAAATGAATCCAGAGAAAGTTACTAAGATGAGGGGCAAATTGTTAAGACCTTTGGGGAGCTACAAAAAGGGCTCCCATGGGGAGCTTTCCCAGGGGCGGTCCCCTCGCTCAATGCTGTTTCCCCCGCAGCAAAGTCAGTTTAGTCAGCCCCCCCACGATGGGAAAAAGAGTCAATACATAGCAGCCATCTCGTACCTACACGCCATTCAGTACAAGCTGCACCTGCTCGAACGAGACAAGCAGGAAATAAAGTGCAGTATCTGTAATGGACTTCAAAGAAACGTCCTGATGATCAGGACGGGCCCAGACTTGTGGTTCCACCTCTGCTGTCTGTACTACAATGACATCTCAAAATGTTGCTCCCTAATGCATGTCTACTTTGAATGCTTTTTTCTCAAATTCTATAACGAAGATTATTTCAGTAATATGTATGCCAAACTGAAAGCCATGAATGAAATCATCATCCAGAAAATCAAGCAAGAGCTCCTCAGCAACTACAACACTACCATCCACAGTCACTCATTTAACTTCCTTATGAATCCCTACTACTACAATTTGACTCTCAAACAGATTAAGCACTTCATTTTTCATAATTTCATTTTGCACACAAATGTATTGTATGGAAGGTATCCTACTGGAGGGGGTACTTCGATTGCCCATGTCTCATCTGTGGGGAGAAATGAAGCGGAGTGCACCGTTCAGGGAGTGTCCTATGGCAATGTGAAGTGCGGAAACTTGGATGAAATGAACTTTGGGAGGAGAGGCAGGTGTCGCGTGAGGGGATCGTCCAGATGCGCACACTCCAGCAGGAGGAGGGGACGTCAAAAGGGCAGTCATTCCCGCGTTGGTGTGCATGCCAGGGTAGTTAGCCACGGGGTGTCGCGACCCGATGTGCAACTACCCCTCGCCCACCGCCTCGACGCGCACCACCCCTACCCCCGCTGCTCCAGTTTGAGTAGCGCCGCCAGTAGCTACGTCGCGACCAGTAGCACGCCCAGCTGTAGTGACTCCTCTGATGGAGCAAACAGGAGAGACGACGCACAGGATGTGGACGAAGGGGAATGCGATGCTGAATATGAAGGTGAATGCGAAGGCGAATACGAGGATGACCCATATCTGAATGGCTACGCAGACGACCTAACCATGTACAGTCAAAATGGACTAACCAATGTATACTGCATCGATACAAACAACTGCTCCGTCGTCACGGAGGATAACTACTACATTACGGACGTCGTTCACATCGTCAGTAACCACACAAGGAACGAAATCAACCTAAGTGCCAACAAGCTAAACGAATTGAATTTATTCTTCAAAGAAATTGAGCAGCTTATTTATAAGAGGGATTTTATTAACCTGGGCATTCTGAAAGAGATTAAAGAGAAGATCCTGCAGTCCGTGGCGAATAATCATTCCAAAATCTGCATTTTTTGTAAAAGGTCCACTGGCATAAAGACCAAATGTATGTTTCCATCTTGCTCTACTTATTTCCACATCACCTGTTACTATGAGTTTTTTCTGCACAGTGCCTACGTGGAGTGTCAGTGGAGGCGGGGCATCAAGAGGGACGACCGAATCGTCCGGAGGCAGGCCCAGAGATATGCACCGCAGAGATCTGCGGCCAAGAGACATACGGCGCAGAGATATGCAGCGAAGAGACACGCATCGCAGAGACATGCATCGCAGAGACATGCATCGAAGAGAATGACACCCCAGATAACAGCGCCAGAGGATCTGCTATTCAGAGCGAACAAACTGAGTAAGAGACGGGACCGAAGGAAGAGGCGCTTGCGCAACGGCATGGGTAGCGACGATGCCAGTTTGGGGGGAAGCGGCGGAAGAGGTGGGGGAGGCGAAACAAGCGAAAAAGGCGAAATAGGCGAAAAAGGAGAAATAGGCGGAAATTGCCAAAACAACGTTGGCCGTGGCACCCATTTTGACTTCTTCGCTCCATCTGGGGGAAGGACGGCGCCCAATGCAGCTGCTGAAGCGAAAACCCTCTCGAGACGGAACTCCCAGGAACAGCCCCCGATCGAAGCACCGAGGAGGGTGGCCCCCCACGTCCGGATCCAGTACTTTCGAAACATTAAGAGGAAATTAATGGACAGCAGAGAACAGCATATTGGAGGGCGTAGCAGAGGTGCAGTGGTGGAGGGGGGCCCTCCAGGTGGGTCATCAAATGGGGTGCCAACTGAGCCCTCCAAGATGAACCACCAGAGCATTGAAACGAAGATGACCCCGATTATATCCCCTTCGACCGGTGACCACGCGGAGAAGACAAATCCCTTTGCAAGGAAGGAAATAATCGACTCATCCCCCGAACTGCTTCCCCCTTCCAGTGCCGTAAGATTAGAGGACCCCCCTCAGAGGAGCAAACTCATCATGGATGCGAGAGAAGCTGACAGCGGGGGGGGTTCACTTAGCAGTCAACACGTACCATTCATCCAAAGTGGTAACCCTGTTTCGTATGACCAATGCGAGCGGGTTGAAGAGAGAAGGAGCGGCTTCCCAGGTGGTGGAGGTTGCAGCCAAGGTTGTTTCTTAAACGCCCGAAGCAGATGGTGGAAGAAACTAGTAGGTCCCCTGAGCGACTACACGATGGCCTCATTCGAGGAGGAGAAAGTGAACAGGACAGTTCAATCAAGGAGCAGCCACCATCCAGATCAACATGAGCATCAGAATGAACTTCTCCATCAGTATCCACATCAGCATAACCAGATGATGGTGTTGTCTCACCTGAAGCAGAATGCAGTGGAGAGAGCGCCTAGCAGAAACACCGAAATGGGAAATCCTCACGGGAGGAGATCTGTACAGAGTAGAAGTCTGTGTAGCGATGTAAACAGGACAGGAATGAACCGATGCACTGAGCCTACGTTCAACCATTGTGGGCAGTTTGCACCGAGGGATTGTGTCACCATAGGAGGTATCCCTCGGCAGAGTGAGAAGAAGACCGACGTGAGAATGAACAGACTGATGCAGAGGATGGTCCAGAAAACAGGTTCGAAAACGCCACCCAGGGTAGCGCCGAAGATGACCCCCAAAATGACGGCAAAATCGCGGAATCGACGGAATCGACTGCAGGGGAGTGACGACTGCGGGAGCTTTTCCTCCCTATCGTCTCTCCTCTGCTCGTCCATACCATCCGACTGCCATGAAACCTCCTTCGGCTCCATCAAATCGTCCGATCGCTCTCTGTCCCTCCACTCCAAGTCAAATTCGATGTCCCTACACTCATTGACCATCTCATCGGCGTCATCTTCATCATCCAGCACCTACGCGTCATCCTCGGGTTACTCGCCCGACTATCTAGCCCCTTCTTTCAGACAAGTAGCATCGGCAAAATGGGACAACTCTTCCTTTTCTTCTTCTTCTTCCTCCTCCTCCTCCTCCTCCGCCTTCTCCGTGATGTCAAACTTTAACCGAAAGGCCAAGTCAATATCAACCTCCCCGTCTGCAGCATCGAATAGATCCTTCCGAAATAGCAACTCGATATGTAGCAGCAACTCGCAAGAAGCGTTATCCTCCTCGTGTGGAGAGGCCTT
>NW_008481852.1:206468-238702 GCF_000524495.1 Plasmodium inui San Antonio 1 | reverse complement strand
GAACACTGTGATGTGACGGAAGACACAGAGTATGAGGGGAGAAACTCCAAATGGATGACCACGCTCGGTCTCTTTACCACCAGTGTGTCTAACATCGGAAATAGTTACCTGGAAATGAAGAGCATGAAGCTGGCTTTGTGCAACGCTCACAACAATGAAAACGACATCAAGACTGTATTGAATCTCAAGTTAAATGCAGTTAATAATAAGAGGCACAACAATCTCGATGGTATCTTCTACCATTACTATAATTCGTTCCTCTCCTCTGTGTTCTTCTCAGAGAAGTTTGCCCATCTGTCCGAGGGGGGAGAAACCACCAAACAGGGGGAAGCCCCCGAAGAAGGGGAGGGCACTAACGAATGGGACAACAACCAAATTGAGAGGAGGAGCGACCAAGTCAGCCACTGCGGAAACGAAAGTGAAAATCTGCTCCAGGAGAAAAAAGAGAACCAAATTAAGGAGCGAAGTAGCACCCAATCAGAAAAACAGGACACTGGGGGAGAAGCAATCAGCATAGATAATGCTGTGGTCGAAGCGGCGGCGGGAGAGAAGTCCGACCTCGCTACCGCAGTAACGGCAGTGAACCCACCAAACGGAGAGATGCACAAACCCAGTGGCCATACCCATAAGAGAAAAATGGGATGCCTTTCCTGGACGCCAAACTCTGATGGGGAAAACGAACAGAAGGAGATGGGTCATTCGAAGCAGCATGGCGAGGACAACAAAAATGCAGCGCATGTATCACATAGAAATAAAAAAAAAAAGGTTAAACTAAACATTGAGGAGGGCGCGGGAAAGCTGACCGCAGTGGAGCGTGACACGCACCACGTTAACAGTAATGATTGTGGTAGGTGGCGTGACGAGACTCACGCGGAAGGAGGAAGCTCAGACCATCCCGAAGATAAAAAGAAGGAAAATCAACCAGCGCACCAGTTCGAAGTAACAACCGACTACGAGAATTCCCCCGTTCAGGAGAAGGCCAACGAATGTGACACGTTGAGAGATGTACACGAGGGGAAGAGCAGCCAGGTGGACGTAGCCTCCGGGGAGGTGGATAAACAACAGGAAAGAACAGCTGAGGTTAAGGACCTCCAAGAGGACGTAGAACAGCGTGAAGAGGAAGCGTCCCCCAAAGGAGACGCCACATGTAAGGCGGCCCCCCGCCAAGCGAACGACCTCGTGCATCTTCTCTTCTTAAACTACATCAATCGAGTGATCGATGACGTAGAAGCCAGTGTGATCCTAAAGAACAACGTGTGCGAAGGAGTATACTACCTGCGACAAGAAAACGGACTGAACATATGTCAGAAATTGAGCGGGCGTTTCAAAAAAAAACAAAAGATACAAAACATGAAGAAGAAGAAGAAGAAGAAGAAAAAAAAATTAAGTGACATCACTATTTTAAAAAGTACACATGTAGACATACAGAAGGCAAATAAAAAGAACACTTCAAGCAGCATGGATTTGAAGAAAAAAGTAGACGTGAATAAGTTCTCCTATCTTTTTTATCGACTCCCTGTCCTCCTCTACGGGACTAAGTTTGTAAGCGACGTGGATAATTTGAAGTACATAGCTCAGATAAAAGGTGTCTTCCATCATTACTTTGATTTTTCTCATTCTCGAAATATCGTTGGTCTCGTGGAGTTACTTAAAGGCTACGCCAGCCACTCCATGTTTCACAAGACTGTGAGCACCTCGAGGAGGAGTGTCACTGATAGGGAGGACAAGTGCGGAACTAGGAGGAGGGTTTCAGTGAGCGGCGCGGCGGAAGGGGCATCAACAACAGCATCAACAGAAGTGGCGTCAGCAGCTACGGCCGCGGAAGAAGTATCAACGACAGCATCGGGGGAGGCGGCAGAAGTGGCGGAAGCGACCTCCGTGACAACAGTAGAGGTAGCATCCGTAGCAGCCGCGGCGACGGCGTTGCATCAGGAGGGAGAGGAGCATCCCTGCTTGGGCACTTCGTTCGACGCGATGGCGGAGGTGGTTCCCACTGAACAAATGGGAAAAAATCAACTAAAGAAGAGCAATCACCAATTTTCGAATGAAAAGGAAGACATCAAAGAAAATGAGGATCCAGATCTAGTCAAAGGAAGCACGTGTGCCAGCACCGTCAGTGTGTATTGCTCAAGTCTCCTCGGAGACAACCACTGTGATGTTCAGGAGAAGCAGATGGAAGATCCACATGAAAAGGAATCCAAAAGAAAGAGAAAAAGAAAAAAAAAGTCAACCGCAGAGGGAAGTAATGGTAGGGTGAGTATGCCATATCAAGTGTTAGGACAAGTGGACTCTTTCAACCAGGAGGAAGGGAAGAGAAAAGAAAACGTAGGTGATAAAGGAGTGGGAGTAATGAAGGGAGACGAGTCATGGAAGGAGTCTCAATCGTATGTAAATAAAAGCTTCAACTTAGTGTTTTGTCTTTTCGATAACGGAAATCATATTTACCTCCTAATCTACGAGTCGGATAGTGACAACAGGAAGAAGTATGCAAAGAATAAACTCCTTCGAAAAAAGAACGAGTGCAACAATATCGATTATTTTTTTAGGGAGCTATACGAGAAGGTTCATCAGAGTAGCTCGAAGGATGAGGCCTTTTCAATTTTGAAGGCTCTCTTTTGTAATGGGGTGGGATACTCCTCGGTGGGACACTCCTCAGTGGGTCTTTTCAACTGGGTACCCCCCCAGGGTGGAATCAGCTGCATCGGATCGAGTGACTCGACTGTTTCGATGGGGTCGACTGGATTGACCAGTTCGATGGCATCGACGTGGTCCATGGGGTCTATGAGCGGAAGGAGTAACCGCAGCGGCATTGGCAGAGGCATTGGCAGCGTCATTGCCAGCGGCACCACTCCCGACGAACAAAACTGCTTCAAGATGAGTGAAATGTTGCTGAACAAAAATGTCTTAAAAAATATACTGCACAACTTTAGCGCATTTAACATCACCAAGAATCTCAATTTGAAACTGGCCAATGTTATCGAACTGACTTACTACGATTACCTCTTTATAAAGAGGCACAAGTTTTTTTACTCAAGAAGGGGAGTGAAGATTTACGACGTCTGCAATAATTTGTACGCCGAGGGGCAACCTGCGGAAGGGGACCTGCGGGGCGGCATCGTGGGAGCAAGCGTCATTGGCGGTCGTGCCAACAGGAATGGCCATCACTTGGCGCACAAGCTAAAACAAGTCGTCGCTAAATTGTACGCTGGGAAAGGCAGCAACGACACCTCGTTCAATTTTAGGAGCATGGTAGCTAGCCAGAGTGGCCTATTTACGAGTGGGGACGTCAGTAGGGGTAGTCCATACGTTAGGGACGAAAAGGTCAAGTTGGCAGGAGTGGTCACACCGATGGGAAGTTTCGACGTCGCGTCTGCCTGCAGTGGAGGTGTTACCAATTGGCACCATGTAGGCCCCTTCCCAAGTAGCTTCCAAGGCAGCCTTTCAGGAGACCTCAGCCGAACGACCAAGATGGCCTACGACTTCGCCAAGAGTGGAAGCCTGCTGAGCAAAGGGGTCAAGGAAAAAATTTTGAATAAACAGATAACAAAGAGGAAAGACAGGAGAGACCAAAAAGATGGCCACAGGAATAGAAATAAGAAGGAGAAGAAGAACTGTCTGGATTATTATCCTAAGACCTGCTACACAGGTAGGGGAAAACTACCCTCAGGAAAAACAATTACGAACTGTGAATTTGGTGAATATAACCACTTCGATTTGGTGGCAGATCAGAGCAGAGACAACTCCATAAACTGCATCATAAGCGATTTCCTTCTCAACCGATGCGAGGATAACACCATGGCCGAAGTGGTGAAGGAAATAATTAGAAGGTATAACTCCTTTGGGGGGAACACGAGAAGCGGGTTCAGGGGGAAGTACCATCCCGCAGAAGTGTTCTTACATCCGACGAACAGCTTCAGCGCGTACGACGTGTATAAGTTGTTTCTGCTGGGTAATGACGCGAGGAGCGGCGGGGCGAGCAGCGTGGTAAGCAGCGTGGTAAGCAGCGGGACCAATTCTTCGATCGGCGGTTCTATCCGCAGCTTGATGAGTGGGGGAGGTGCCCTCACTGACGCAATGAATGAGTCACAGGTGGCACCCCTTTTCAAAAATAAAGAAGAGAAAGAAAAGTACCTGAACAGCGTCCTCTTCGATAAGGCTACCCTAACCAACTTTCGAAGCTTCGTTCTAAAAAAAAGGCAGATGGAATTTTTTTACAAAAACTGGAACGGGATACCAAATCGGATAGAGAGGGATAATAACTTCGTGGACATTGCAAACATTTTGTCGTTCCATCTGAACAGGAGTGACTTCGTCAGACAGGTGAAGTGGCGCAGCGTCCAGGCTGTCGAGACGAAGGTGAGCTTGAGAAGAAGCGGGGTCAGCCGGGTCAGCAGCGTTAGCGGGGTTAGCAGCGTCAGCCGGGTCAGAAGCGTTAATCGAGTCAGCAGCGTTAGCCAGGTTAGCAGCGTTAGCCGGGTCAGAAGCGTCAGTCGAGTCAGCAGCGTTAGCCGGGTAAGAAATGTTAGCCGGGTCAAAATTAGGGCAGAAGACAAGGCAGGTTCCTTCGCTGCGTTGCCCAGAAACTGCACCAAAAATGGTAACCACACGAATGTGGGAGATTCTAACCACAATATTGCCGACGGGGCAAATTCAAGCAGGTGTAAGAGCGAGTCCGGAAGTGGGCCCTCAATACTCGAAGAAGGTCATTCACAAACACGTGATGTAGAGAAAAATAAAGAAAAGGACGAGAAGAACGCAAGTGACACTGTCGTCACGATTGGTAATGGCAATTCCGACCTCAGCGGACATGACATCTTTCCCTCCGTTGTGAAGGAGCAAACATGTGAAGAGGTCGCCAAATGCGCGAAACTCTCAAGCAATAGCAGAAGCTTAAGCTCGAAGAAGCAGATAGTAAAGGAAGAAAGAAGAATCCACCCCGAGCTGTCCAATCATGACAAGAACGAACATAAAAGGGGAGGTCACAAGGAAGGTCCCAAGGAAGGTCAAAAGGAAGGTCACAAGGAAGGTCACAAGGAAGGTCAAAAGGAAGGTCACAAGGAAGGTCACAAGGAAGGTCAAAAGGAAGGCCCAAAAGAAGGCCCAAAAGAAGGCCAAAAAGGAGGCCAAAAAGGAAGCCAAAAAGGAAACCAAAAAGGAAGCCAAAAAGGAAGCCAAAACTATCGTAATCGCCATCGTACTTGTGCTGTTACTCCCGATCACGATGGTGAAAGCTTTCACGAGCTAATCAATCACAACTATGATAAAATGAAAGACCTCTATAATAATCTAAATGAAGAAATAGTAAAAAACAAACTGCTACTGATGAGCAAAATTATCGATGAAAACCACTTTTACAACGTTGCTGATATGCCCCTGTATGTAAATCTGGTCTTCTACAAATACAATTGTGTTAACACGTGGAACAATTTGGTTCATAATTTGAGGGAAAACTTCGTAAAGGAGGAGGCCGACTTTTTGAGTACAGACGGGGTAATGAACAAGACAGTGGATGCCGAAAATGACAAGGGTGAGCCGTTTTTCCTGACGCCAACGGCGGCAGCGTTGCCGGAGGGACAGAACCGGTCGCAGGATCGTTACGTGGGGGGGAGAGAGGAGCATCATGAGCAGCAGGATCGTATTGATGAAAAAGGAAAAGCGGGCACCGTTGGGGAGACAGTGACAACCCAGTGGAGTAATAACCCTATGGGCAAGGAGAACCATCCCGAGGAGGGCACCAAAATGGGAAACCAGCGCAATGAAGCAACTCCTCCCTTAGGCGTAGGTCTATCCACATCGGCTGCCCCACCTGCTGCCACAGACCCGAAGAGGAGCGCCCCCAGCTTCAATCAAAGAAAAAATGGAAGGAACGGAAAAAATAGTAAAAATGAAGAGAAGGAAAAGGCAAACAATTTCACATGTAGTGTATGTTTCAGCAAACAAATGAACAATATAAACACTTTGTACAAATGTGTCGGATGCTCTATTTACATCCACAAATACTGCTATGCAATATATCAGAAAGGAAAGAGTGATGAATTTCTGTGCGAGAAGTGTACAATTAGCAAGTACTTAAACAGAAGGCAATATGAGGGTGAAGATTCCCGTAGAGGGAGTAGCCATTCGAAAAAGAAAAGGGGAAGCAGCAGCGGTGGAGGAGGAGGAGAAGGGGGGGAGGCATCGAGGGTCGCGGCTGGGTTGGCGGCTGGAAGTAGTGGGCACGCCCATGACTCCAATGCGAATGACCCATGTGATAACCCAAGCAAGAGTTCCCTTGACACATTTAAAGGATTTGAAAGCTGCTGCTACATTTGCAAGAAGGATGGAGGCGCCTTGAAGAAAACCACGACAAACCAGTTTGTTCACATTTTCTGTGTTTTATTTTTTATCTCGAAGGTATTTTGTCTGAATATCTACAATCTGAACCTGTGGGATATTACCAATTTGAGATCCTTGGAAAATGTCTGTTGTATTTGTAATAAAAATGGAGCTGTCATAACTTGTGCCTACTGCGAAGAAGACGCGCAAGGGGAGCACACTGAGAGTAGTGCGAACTCGCACACAAACCATTCGAAGGAGAAGAAGTGCAATAAGTGGTTTCACCCCCTGTGCGCTTATTTGGAGGGGTACCATATGAATGTCGAAATTTACGAAGATCTGTTTGTAATGACTTATTTTTACGATAACTGCTTCTCGTGTTTACACGTGATCACACACTGCAATGACCACGTCCCTCCGGGCAGCTACCAAAATAGGGAAGCCGTTAAATGGAGGAGGAGCAAGTCATACCTGAGTAGCAGCGGCAGAAGTGGCTGTGGCAATAACGACGGCGCCGCCCCCCCCAAGTCGAGCGACCAAGACGCAAAAAATAAGGGAAAAAACAACTGCCAAATTAGTAAGATCGCGACGAGCGCCCCATATTCACACAACCAGAAGAACGGAAGTCTCTTCCCGCCACCTCTTCAGAACTGTGTGAACGCCATTCATGTAGAAGAGGAAGCCACCAATAAAATTTACTCGACTGATGAGATAGAACGAGCCTATATCTTATAGCTAGCTAACAAATAAGTTTATGATCCGTTCGAGCGAAAAAAAAAAAAAAAAAAAAATAAAAAATAAAATAGCCATTTTACGTGCACATCCATTTCAGAAAGGAAAAAGTAGCCAATCCGTGTGCAAACTCATTTAAGGAACAAACGAAGGGGCTGCTTGATGTGAAAAAAGGATGATATGAAGGAACGGACGAGAACTCAAATGTTGTTATGCCCCCATATAAGCACCGTTTTCGTGCTTCCATTTCCTCCCACGTGAATGTTACCGGTGGAAAAGGAGCAGCTCGTTTTTTTAACTCCATTGGGGGGTGATGGTCATTCACTTTGGAATGCAATTTGTTCTTCGTTCTGAGTGGTCACCACCCGATGAGGAATAGAGACCACCTTTTTTTGCGAAATGAACATTTTTGCCCCTGTCTGCATTTCTTTTGCCACGCATATACATACGTGTAACATACTTGTGCGAACACCCCATATGTGGAACTTTAAAATGTCGGAGAATGAAATTGGGAATGTCTTTTCCTGCGCCGTCACAGTGCATATGTGCGCTTCGGTATGCACAGGTAAACTTTTATTTTTATTTTATTTGATCTTTTCCTTTTTTTTTGCAATTGTCTTAACTTTGAGTCTTATTCGACAGTGTGTTACGGTGCATGTTTTGTATTTCCCTAAAAAAAGAACTTCCAGGGAGGAATTTTGAATATAGTTCTTTTATTCTTTTACCCAGATGGGAATGGCATAAAGATGGCATAGAGATGGCGTGTAGGCGACACACAGATGACGTACAGATGGCGTGTACGTAACGCGCAAATCGGTGTAGAACGCCAAAATGTGGTTATCATGAGGGAAATGCACTCTACTAAGTTCAAAACTGACAAGTGAAGGGAGTACTACTTCGGGTGAACTGAGAGGGGGTCTCACCTATTTACGCACTTGTGTACAACACATAATACATCATATACATTTGCCTTCGTCCGTGCATAGAAGGTGTCCTTCAACCACATATCACGCCTTCTAAAATACATTAGGTAGTGCTCCCTCCATGCGTTTCCTTCTCACTGCTCTGTTATTACGCATTGGTCATAATTACCAACACGGCTTTATGTTCAAACATATTTCGTGCGTTTAATAAAGTTTTGACCTTCCTTTATGTAGGCAGTGTGATTCACATACAAGAAGAAGGGGGAGCAAGAGAGGAGGAGGAGACGAGGGAGGTATAGAAATCTCAGCACCTCTAGACTTGTACCTATACACATGTTAATACACATATGCATACTTTTCATTTTGGTAGTGTAGTCTCTTCCGCTTTATTTCCACGAGATGCGACCCCACATTTGGCGCCTTGTACCCCTTTTTGTTTCCGTTGGCCACTTGCGGGGTGTGTTTTTCTCTTGCATATGGGGGTATCAACTACCCGGCGCACCGTTGCTTCAGCATTATGCGCCGTCCTTTTGCACCGGGTCGGCATCCACAAATAGGCTACTAGGCAAATGGGCTGTGAGATGGCACATATATGCACGTAGGGACGTATGCACCTACCTACATATGAACGTACCTACTTACAACACAATTGTACGCACAAGCAATGTATACGGAAATGGGCCCCACCTATTTGTGAGCCCATAAGGCGAAAGTCTTATTGGACAGCCCCTCGCCACTCACTCATCGTAGCATGTACCTACCCCGTGCGTATGCCTACGTCATGACTGTATTAATGTAGCGTTCACCGAGAGGGCAAGAGGAAAAACGTGCTTGCAACGCTAGCCCCGGAGTTTCTTTTTTTTTTCTTACTGTTGCACGGCAGAAGTAGCAATAACAACAGCAGTAGTGATGCTAGTAATGTAGTAATGACAACAGGGGTAGTAATGGTAGTAATAAAGGTAAACTGTCATAGCCACCTAGAGAGCACGTGTAGATACAATCCCGATTGCCGCCGAGGAGAAGGGCATACGTTTTTGAATATAGCAACGGATGTCAGGTTAGAGGCGCGTGCCGAACACATTGTACGGGTGAGGCCAGTGCCGCCTGTTTACGCCAGGAAAGTATACAACAGGGTTAAGCACATACGTTGCAGTGGTTAGAAGAAAGATTTTTTTTTTCTATATAAAAAAAAACAAAAAAAAAAGTTTCTCCGGCACGGTTTACCTATATATGGCTATCTGCTTTTTCTACTTTTTTTTTTTTTTAATCTCCCTTTTGATCAGAATTATTTTTTCCCCCTATCTTCTTTTTCTTCTAGGTATTGACACGATTTTTTTTTCTTTTCTTTTTTAAAGCGCTTTTCTTCATTTGCTTCCTTCTCATTTCCATTTTTTCGCTTACCTTTTGCTTGCCCTTGCACACTTTCTCTCTGTTTCATTATGGCATCCTATCTTGTTCGTTTTCGTTACTATTCTGTATCTCTTTCGGATTCGTTTCCTTTTTGCTAGCATTTCCGTTTTGCTTACATTCCCTTTCTCCTTACATTCCCTTTTTGCTTATATTCCCTTTCTGCTTATATTCCCCTTCTGCTTATATTCCCTTTTCGCGCACGTTCCTTTTCTTTTTGGGTTCTCCCCATCTGCCTGCTTTCTTCCTTCCTGTCCCTTTCTTTCTGCCCCTTACCACCGCGCGTATGGGCGTACGGCTAACACGTTTACGCCCGCATGTATATACATACTATGTATAGAACAAGGCCCAGGAACGGCAGCACCTCGAAGAGGAGAAGAAAGAGCCAACAAACAGTTCAATTCGAGCTCAGTAAAAAGTGATAAAAAAAGGAAAAAAAAATTTGGAGTAAACCTAGCCCAGTTTTATGGCATTTTTGTGAGTCCCACGGAGGAATGCCTTGAGCAACACAGAGACGGAACAGTGAGTAGTGCGTGAAGTGTGTATAGTGCGAAGAAGCTCCTACCCGGGCAGCGGTACATACATTGAGAAAATAACACAAAGGGCACATACATACAGGAGGAAGTGGCCAAGCCAACGGTTCGAAATGATCAATTATCTGTCGCCATCCCCATCCTCCCACAAAAAAAAGAGAAGAAAAAGGACCAGCTGATATTTGCATACAAGTTTAACCTTCTATGCTTCTAAGTACAAAATGAAAGGCGCCTATTCATATGAAAGAAGCCCCCCCGGAAATTGGAACCCCAACGTCCAGGCGATTAACTGGAGGAAGTTAAATGTAAAAAATGGGAGGAATAACGACATGTACAATTATAACGGAGGGGTGAACAAATATTCGGGGCCCCATTTCAACCCTTCAAATGATAAAAAAAAGGATTACGTGAATGAGGAGGAACAAGACGCCAGAGGTAAGACTCCTCAGAAGAATCTGGCCCCTTACCATTACGTAGACCACAACTACTACCACATGGGGAATGCAAATAATGTGTCTTATGCAAATAATGTGTCTTATGCAAATAATGTGTCTTATGCAAATAATGTGTCTTATGCGAACAACGCGTCTTATGCGAACAACGCGTCTTATGCGAACAACGCGTCCTATGTGAACAACCTGTCGTATGCGAAGCCGAGTTACTACAATCAGGCATATGTGAAGTTTCCGACCTGGAAGGGGGCGGGCGGCAACCCCAGTGCCGGTGGTGGGTACGGTGGTGCCGCCTACAACGGATACGGCTACGGAGGCTACGACAACTACGAGGGGGACGCCAATTTTAGCAGCCAGTACGATTGCTACGAAAATTATAATGGGTATGGTGCGGACGGCTACAGCGGTTACTACGGCGGAAGTTACAACGGCGGCGGTTACACTGGAAGCGCTTACTACGGAAGCGGTTACTACGACAGGGGTTACCACGGCAAGGGTTATTACGGCAGCGGATACAACGACTACAATAGCTACAACAATTACAATGGCTACAACAACCACAATGGCTACAACAACTACAATGGCTACAACAACCACCGGAGTCATCACCTGGGAAGCCACCATCAGGGGAACCACCAACAGGGGAACTACCAAGAGGGAAATAATAACCACGCCAGCGCGCACGACTCGCACATACAGAGCGGCACCAATTATGGTCACCATAGTTACAGCGCCCCGGAGAGGGATCAGCAGCCTAATTACGAATATGGTGCAGCCAAGCACCAGCATTATCAGCATTCTCAGCATAACCACCACCCCCACGTACCCCAGAAGGGCAAAGACGTCCAGGTAAAATACAACGAGCTGATTAGCCATGTGTATTATAAGTCATCGTATTACTTAAAAAAAAATAGGAAGCACATGAAGAAGCTGCTAAAATCGAACTGTGTGATCAATATATATCTAGTGAGACACATGGAAGCTGAGCATAACAGAGAAGTTGTCGAGGGCACGGGCAAGCCCAGAGACCTCATTTATAAGGACATAAAGCATCTAGACTGTAGGGTCAGTGAGAAAGGCAAACAGATGTGCGAGGATTTGAAGAAGGATGGGAACAACAGCCTGTACCAGAAGATTATAGATCTGTATAATGACTCTCTGCAGAAGGTAGATTTGCCCGCCGCTTCCCTCGTTGACAAAATCGGCACTGACAAAGGCGGCAATGACAAAAGCGGCTCTGCTACCAATGGTGCTGGCAACCCTCCTAGTAATAGCGATGCCCCCGACGCTGCCGCTAGTAGTGGGAAGAAGGGCATCCTGGATCGGAACAGCGACTTCGTCATTATTAGCTCCCCCCTGAGGAGGTGCCTGGAAACGATGAAGTACTATTTTAACTTTAAAAAGAACATCCTCGTCTACGAGTCTGTGAGAGAAATGGGAGGAAACTACTTCAGTGACCAGAGGTCCAAGACGTCCGACATAAAGCAGTTCTGTGAGAATAATTTTGAGGACTATGAGGTGATCTGCTTTGGCGAAAATGACATTCTGTTTGGGGAGAAGTTTAGGGAGTCGTCCGATCAGGTGTACTGTAGGTGCCTGCAGTTTTTGAAGATGGTACATGCGCTGGCGGTGAATTATTTTGCTTCTCTCGAGGGGGACAGCGAGGAGGAAGAGGAAGCTGAGAAGGATGAGAAGGCAGAGGAGGGGGAGGAGGCTGGGAAGGATGAGAAGGCAGAGGAGGGGGAGAAGGTTTGGAAGGATGAGAATGCAGAGGAGGGGGAGGAAGCTGAGAAGACAGAGGAGGGGAAGGAAGCTGAGAAGACAGAGGAGGAGTCCGTGTGTAAGAAGAGCAGCCACGAGGAAGAAGCAGAAGACGGGGAGGAGGTAGCAGCCAGAGTAGAGGTGCCCGATGAGGAGAAGCAGAAAAAACGCGTCTACAACATCGTACTCGTCTCGCATAGCTCGTTCATTATGCATTTTTTGGCTCTCCTGGATTACTTCGATTTGGATGCGAGAAACTTCAACAATTGCGACATCAAAAAGGTGGCGATCCCCTTGTCTAACACGTTCCTCTTTTTTAACAACGTGGTGAACATGCAGCTAGCCAAGCCCCTCTGCACCAGCAATTTCCCTATAGTGTTTAGGAACGAAAACAAAGTTCTGAAGAAGGCATTCAAGGACAAAAATATATACACACTCAGCAGTTACAGTGACTTCGATGAGCTGACCTGCCAAGACCCATGCACGGTAGTCATATATCAATACGCGTCCCTCGTGAAGGACGAGAAATATAGCAAATATTTGGAGAAGGTACACAATTTTATCGACCTTGCGAATAAGGAGTATGGAGGAGAAGGGAAGATTTTCTCCAATGGAATGTTTAAGAGCTACGTGAAGAAGGACAAGAAGAAAATGGGTAGAACTCTCCTCGTGACGGATGCTAGTAAGCATTTGCTTTATGTGCCGGAGAAAGACGCTTGGGAAGTTAATAAGAAGGGTTTTTTTGTGGGTCAAAATGTAGTCATCATAGTTTTTCCAGATGTAGAACCCACTTCAAATTGTAAGAACGCTAGCAAAGGTAATGATCCCAAAGAGAGACCCAATGAAAATTCTCTGCATCTGGACAATGTACTCCAGGTTGTTAAGAAGTATAATCATGTAGACGACTTGATAAAATCGAAGGATTTCTGGAAGGCTATCAAGGAGAATATTCATAATATGGATCTCAATACATTCCAAGGTTACCTCATTGGGAAGTATACCAAATTTGTCAGCTGTGAGGAGGCAGACAAGGTTTCCTACCTCGATTTGTGTAGCTGCCTCGAGAATAAGGCTTTTATGGAGAAGTTCCAAGACCGATGTAATGGGTACTTGAAGCGTCTGAAGGAGCGATGCGACACTTTTGCGTATGTCGATCTGGAGCAGGAATGCAGATACATTAATGAGAACTTACTGCCGCATATGTTCCCCAGGGAGTACGCCTCGGGTGTAAGCGAGGTCCTTCCCAGCAGTGGAGACCGCGCTCGTGATAGGACAAAGGGGAAAGTCGACCCTACGCTGGACGAGCGCAACACCTTGGTTAGGAAGAGGTTTATGTACATTCCGAGGAGGGCGGCGATCACTGCGAAGGTGGCCGCGGAGGCCCTATTGGGGCACACCAACCAAGCAGCAGGTGGAGAAGCCGCGTTAGCCGCATCCGCAGCAGATGGAGCGACCGCATCAACGGCAGGAGCAAACGCCCCGCTGTTGAGCAAGAACTTCCTGCAGGAGAATATTAACACCCTCAAGTCCTTCCCGCAGTCCATCCAAAACTTAAATATTGAGATGTTTTATCGGGACCACTTCTTCTACTTCCATTGCTTGCATCGGTTCATAAAAAGCAAAAACAAAGTTGAAGGAATCATCATATCGAAGTTGCTAACCTTCCTCGATCTGTTGAGATCCTTCGATGTGAGTGAATCGAATAAAATTTTTCAGAAATTATCCAAGTTGGAGAGTCTCATCGAGAACAACATCAGTTTAGATCAGGAGGAGAGACTGGTACACACCTTCTCCTGCGATAAGCAGTGCGCCCAGGTGAATAACACCTCGTACTATGACGAGTCCGCGAGGAAGTACAAGCCGATCCAGACTTTGCGAGGTGAGTAGGGGGAGCGCCTTCGAAGCGAGTCGCCCGAGGGGCGGCATGGTTAAACGGGTGTCCCCATGTTCGCCTGACGGTCTTGTAGCCGCTTTGTAGCCGCCTCATTGCTTCGGCACCCCATAAGGACTATCCATTCGACCCATTTTCGCAGGAAGGAAGAAGGGAGTTGTGGACGACCTAAACTACATGCGTTACAATCTGCTCACCGTCTGCGGAGGAGCAGAGAACGTTTTCATTTTGAATGTCCTGAAGTAATTACGGTTCCCGCGGCACTTTGACGTTCTTCCTCCATTTGTAAATGCGCGTGGCGGGATTCCCTTTTTTTTTTTTCGCCGGAAACCCACCCCGAGAGGAAGAAATAGACCCCCCCCCATAGCTTCCAAATTTAGCTCTCCATGTGGAGTGCCAAATAAGATGCCATTCAGAGGGCCAGACATCCCATGTGTGGTATTGGTTCCGAAAAAAAAGAAGAAAGCGGGAAAACAGGAGAACAAGGCAAAGGCAATGGTAAAAGAGGAGTGAATGAATGTTTGCGTAAGATGCTACAGGTTATAGCGATTTGAACACCAAGTGAGCTTCATCTCCTCTCTTGCTCACTCTATCTTTCCTGCTCTATCTCATTCTCTTTCTTTCTTTCTCCCTCTCTCTTTCTCTTTCTCCCTGCCGTTCCGTGACCTCCACCCATTTCACACAACTCTAACAACAGTGCACAATGTGCTCCTCCACACCCATGTTTGCGCCCGAACGAATGCAAATCGAAAAACAGTTTGTTAATTTTGATCGCATGCCATTTTTTTTTTTTTTCACTTTTCCTTTTTTCATTGTGCTTAATAATCTGTCCGCCTTATTTTTATCATTTGAACTCCAAACCGCTTCATAACTTGATGCAGTGGCTCATCTTTCCAGTTTGAATTTTCATAGCAAGTTATGCGTATGAGAGGGGAAGTGGCGATAAGGGGAATGATCCGCATGGTGGGCTTTTGGCCGGGTGGTGGACCTCTGGCGGAGTGATGGGCATTTAGCCGAGTGCCCATTTAAGTGAACATGCGTTTAAGTGAGCATGCTTGATAGTTTACATGGAAGTGGTAGCCCTTTCCCCTCCGCGGGGGATGAAATCTGGATGGTTACTCCACTTTGGGAGGTGCGCGGGTAGTTTGTTTTTTTTTCTTATTTTTACCCACGGTTAGGGTCTTGCAATAGCCAGATCAGCCTCGGCATCTTTTCGCGTGTTTGGGAAAATGGAACACCGCAAGTACTCAGGGGGGTAAACAAAATTGGGACGATGAGAAGGATTAGAAGGATGGGCACAACTTGGTATTCTCTTTTTTTTTTCTCTCTCTTACGTCTTTTGCACCCCTCTTTGGTCTTCTCCACTGATCCCCCTTGGACGTTCACTCGTCTCAGACTTAACGAGAAATTTGGCTCGAGTACACTTTTGAGGTTTTTTTTTTCTTTTTTTTTTTTTTGGTTCTTCCTTCCAAGTGTAAGGCAACACATTTGGGTGGCCTTTCGAGGACCCTCATTTTGCACTACTAAGTAATTTTGTTTTTCGGATAGGCCAGTTGGTTCCTTCCGCGTTTGTTCCATCGCTATCCGACTTGCGCTTCTCCCCTCTTGAGCGAAGATGTGCGTGGGCACACACCTCCGCGTGGCAACTTGAGGAGAAACGAACCAGCACACACACCATGAAGATGATGAGGAGGATACTACTTTCTGCCCTGGTGGCACTAAGCATTATAGTGGCCCATTGCAGCCAAGTCAAGGACAAACTATTTAAAGAGATAAGAAGCAACACGACATTTTTAGTACTCAATGAACCCATTGTCGATCTGGGGATCAGTGAAGGGTTACTCCACACCCTGTTTTTCGATTTGGAGATCGGAGAGAACCTATACACACTGGATGAGAATCTATTGAACCGGAAGAATTTGAAGCATACCAATATTTTCCACCTGCTGATGGATATATATAAGCAGGTGGGGAGCAGCGAGGTGGAGAGCAACGGGGGGGGAAATTCCATTCGCTACGTATTCCTCTGCACCCCTTTCACAAGAGTGCAGCCGCTAAACCTGGAGCTTCTCCTGAGGAAGTTCAACAAGTACATTTACAACAGGAAGAGTCACCAAAAGGGGGACATAGATGTGGGGGGGATTCTCAAGGAGTACAATGAGGAGGTGCGCGGGAAGAGAGAGAAACCGGTCGGCATGAGCAGTGAGAGCGGCAGTAAAAGCGGCAGTAATAGCGGCAGTAATAGCGGCAGTGGGAGGGGCATCCCCGCGAAAGACCTCATAGAACGGATGCTGCAAGACGAAGTAGACCTCCTTCTGAGTGACGACAACGAAGGGAGTGACAAGTTTGTGAAGCCAGGTGACACGTACAAGGGGCTCTTCGTTGGCTACGCATTTAGTGAGCAACCGCCGTCCGGTGCAAGTGAAACCGCCGCTAATAATGGGTTCCCCTTCCCCTCCCTAAATAGTGGCATCATAATGGACATCACTCTGTTAAGGCGGCTTTACGACCATCTGGTGGTGCATTCCGCCGCGGAGAGTTTAAAGCTGATAAAAGACAACGTGCGAGAGTTGTCCAACTATATTGGGGAGCACCTGCAGGTGAAGCTAACCCCATTTGAAAATGCCTGCCTCAGTGATAAGGACAACGTCTTCCTTGTTGAGAACGAGGGGGAAACGAAATACGACGTGTATAGGTATTACCTCGTGCAGCATTTATTTAGGGATTACAAGAAGGATAATCATGCTGATAAGGAGGATAATCTGGGAGGGACAAACACAACGATGATGATGACCCCTCCCCCAACAGATGAGGAAGAACCAACCGATGTCGAACTGGCACAACTAATCATCGCCTACTTCAATCTTGCTTACCCTATATCTACGTGCGCAAGTTACTCCATCCGTTCGAAGCAGGAGACCTTCGTAGATTACGACAGCTACCACCTCCTCAGCATTGAAAATGAAATCAAGTTAGAGAAATATATCAAAGAAACTGAATTCGTACACTATAAGTCCATCGATGAATATAAGACTAAATTGAGTCAGATCAATCAGAAGTATGATGCCCTCCTTGATGAAAGTGAACGTCACTGGACTCATAAAAATATTCTCCTGGCGGTGGTGACCAGTGCGGAGACGGAACATCGAATAGCCCACGTGAAGAGCACCTATGATAATAAGGAGAACACCGAGCGGGTGTTTAATTCGTACCGGGGGAATGGGGGGGAGGGACAGGCCAAATTGAAAGGCTCCGCTGGAGGGAGTGCCTCCCGAAAAGGCAACCAATCAGGGGGAGCAAAATCCAAAGGGCAGGATAAACCCTCCTCAAATGGAGATCTTTTCAATCACGACTTTCTCAAGAGCGCCTTCGAAAACGAGAACATAGACATCGAAATAGTTTACTTTTCCGATAAGGAGAGCAAACAGTATGATGACACCCTCCACCTGGACGAGGAAGACAAACAGGGGGACTCTAAGAACGATCGCGAATTGGGAAAGAAAGAAAAAAATATTATTTACTACCTTTATGAGGAATACGTCAGGAAAAACTCTCCAATAAATTTCTTCTTCATTTCTCATGATGATACCTTCGTCAATGCGAAGACCTTAATCGATGTGATTAACCTAACTCGTAACGAATGCACTCACTCGAGGAGACACATGTTTAAGAAATACGTCAAATCATTTGACCATATGGAGGAAAGGGAAGCTGATTTTTTGAAAAACTTCGGCAAGAGGTACTTACACCTCTACAGGTATTTGAAGACAAACTTCGTCAAAACGATTGACTCGTTGAAAAGATACGATTACATTCCGACTTACTGCGAAGGCGCGGGGGGAGGCAAGGGTGTGTCTGGCTTGGCGCCTCTCACGAATGTCCCCCTTTACATCGGCAAGAGGTACTCGCGCAACTCCTTCGCAGAGGATGGAAGCAGCTTCTTCCACTACTTGGCGGGGGCTGCCGGGATGGTCCTCAACGGGGAGGCCGTGAAGAAGATCTACTTCTGCAAGGGGGCCTGCACTGTGGACGCTTCCAACGAGGCGGCTACCCTTGGGCGGTGCGACTTCCGCCTGCTGAACGACGCCGCTCTTGGCCAGTGGGCCAAGGGGTTGGGCATCTTGCCCATCAACTTCGAAGGCTTCTTCCCCAACGGCCCCGAACAATACCCCGCAGATTACCTCAGCACGATTACGCCCGTTTCTTTTCACCGTCTCAATGAAGGGAGGACCGCTGAAAAAACGAAGGAGGCGTTCTTTCATCACCTAGTTAGTCCTACCCAAAAGAGAAACAAAACGAACCAGGAGGAGACAGACATGCCTGTAGATTACCTCGATAGGAATTACAAAAATACAATAGACAACATCTTTCATTTCTTCTTCTACGTTAATAATGCCAAAGAGTGCAAATCCGATGAGTCTATAATCAAAACGACGGAATGGATTTATAACAAAATGGGATCTAGTAGAAAATTTAATCACCTCTTTGATATGAGTACCTTCTTTACAAGCGACGTGGAAGAGATGCTCTACTTCCAGAAGAGGTCAGCTAGCAAGGGGAAGCTTAACAATAAAAAGGGAAGCAAGGAGACGTACAGTAACAATTATGTTCAGAGGAATGATGCACCAGGTGGGGGGGATGAGTCAGGTGGGCACCCCCACCCTGGAAGGGAAGACTTAGGCAATTTTGCTACAATGGATGATCTCGGAGAAGAGGATGACTTGGGGGAGGAAGACCCTCATCTGGGATCCATGGCAGGCTTCGGACCGCTAGACGATCTGGACGAAGAGGAACACTTCGATGATGAAGATTACGACTATGAGAAGTACCTGGATGGAATAGAGGCGCATAGGAAGGGCACCGGAGGGGGCTCTACGGATGATCTACCGGATGCCCCCAAATCGGGTAGCGATGGCGACGGAGACGACAACCAGGACGATCACGACAACCAGGACGATCACGACGACCAGGACGATCACGACAACCAGGACGACCAGGACGACCAGGATGATCACGACGATCATGACAACCACGACGACCATTTTAATTTGCCCCCTGATGGAGGTGACAACATCGATGACACTTGGAATCTGCCCCCTGATGGAGGAGAATTATAGAATTCGTTTTGGAGGAACATCCATGTCTCCTTTCCCACGCGCGGCGAAACCTACCGAGTGTGCTGCTGCGCGGGCGAGATTCACCACCATGAGGTTTTCTCCTCCCCCCTGTTCCGCCAGCTCTTATGTGCCTCCTCGCTGTTAGTGCTTCCCGTGTGTGTCAGCTTCCACCACACAATGCTCCTACACCGCTGCGGTGCTATACAGCGGCCTACCTGCCCATTTGCCTTTTTTTCTCTTCTTAAAGCATCCCGCGAAATCACGCACGCAGGAATGGTCGTTACAATATGACGAAGTCTTATTTCTTTTTTTTCTTTTTTTTTGATGCATCTTGAAATGATGCAATGGATGGGTTATGTGCCACAGCGCGCAAGGAGCAAATCGGAATGGGTCTGTGCTCAAAAGAGGTAGCGACGCTTGCGCAGGTGCAAGTGTATGGGCAGGTAAATAAAACGGGAAAGGGGAAACAACGCGGTTTGAGTGCCGCACCGATAGCGGCACACACAAAAACATCAGCACACGAAAACACTGTTATCTTTGTATCACATAATGTATTATTGTGGGGGGGAGGCTCCCCTCTAGTAGCCCAGCTTTCTCAAAGGCTACTTCCCGTTTGAGGAACTGGCTCCCTCCAACGCTACTGTGTGTAGTGCCTATCCGTGGCACACCGCTTAGGGACGCCCTTCCGGAGCGCACTCCTCGTAGTACATGCTCCGCAGGCGGTAATTCAAATCTTCCATTGGCCCCAAGTTGATCGGATTAAAAAAGAGAAACTCTTCCGACGTGTAGCCCTTCGCATAGGCATTCATGGACTGCAAAATCTCAAGGGACAAGTTATTGTTCAGGTGGCACTTCTTCACTAAGGATAAGCTGGTGAGAGATTTCTCCCGAGGCGAACCGTTAGACAATGATGCATCATTTGGGGCGATTAGGTAACGGTGCAGGTGGTCATACGTGTTTAGGAGATGTGCCCCTTTGCCGTCATTCCATGCTGCGTCTAAGGTTACTAAATCTTCACTTGCACGCAGGAAGCTTAGGTTGAATTGTGCTCGTCTTCCCCGTCCGCTGGGCAGCGCAGCGCTCTCACCACGGTCATCGCAGTCACCAAGGCCATCGCTGTCACCAAGGCCATCGCTGTCACCAAGGCCATCGCTGTCACCAAGGCCATCGCTGTCACCAAGGCCATCGCTGCCATCGCGTCCCACTGCGTACATGTCGTAGTTTATTCCCTCCCGATTATTTTCTTCAATTAGGTTTCGTATGACTCTGCCGATGTAGCTGCTTTCCCTAAGGACGCGATTTTCCTCAACGTCGCTCACTGCGTCGTCTTCGCTGAAGTATTCGTCCGGCTCGTTTACCTCGTCTGTCACGTCGGGGTGCGCCTTTCTTCCGGTATCACCGCTATCATCCTTGTCAGCATCCCTGCCATCATCACTGCCACCATCACCAGTGCTGCCAGTTTGCCGCTTCCCCCCCAGGGGGCTGGCCTCCATACGGTACTGCTCCTCATCCCGGTTATTATACACCCACGTGAGAAAAAACAAAAAAGTGGATAAGCAGTAACGCAAGTAATTGATTCGCAGCAAGTCGTATTTGTTTATGGAGAATGCGCTTGGGGAGGCACCTTCGCTTGTCGCTTCCGATGGCACTTCTCTATTGTCCCCCTCAACAGTCGTCGCGTCACCCCCCTTGGACCTCTTCTTCCTCACGTCAAGAATGATTATCTCTTTCGAATCGAAGATCTTCACAGAAAGAATGTCGATCCCTCTCAGATTTGTTCTAGTATTTAGGATAACGTTATCATGGTATGGTAAAGACGACAGAAAGAAGGTTAGAAAATATCTGTTTGGAATAACGGTGGCGTAATTGACCCACGTGTATGTGTCATTGGTGCAGCTGTAATCGATACTTGAGCAGACTGCAAAGATGTCTTGTGTCTGTCTTTTGTATATCCCCTTTTGTGCATCGTAATCAAATGGGCACAGGGACAGGAAGCCAAGGATGGATCTAAAACTCAAATTGCACTTCATTTTTTTCCGTTTACCTTTGTTGCTCAGGTCAGAGCAATTGGAAGTGGAATTGGAGACAGCTAAAGCAGCTTCTCCCTTCTTCTCTTCTGAGTTGTCACCGTTCTGGTTGGCGAAGTTGGCAGCGGCTTCACACTCATCCTTCTCCGATTCACCCTTGTTCTCCTCCCCATCTTCCTCCTCCTCGCACAGGTTCGCATGGAAATTGGTGCAACCCACGATATCGCCTTCGTTTTTTTCTGTCACTTGTCCGCTATTTTGCCCCCACTTCTTGGCTTGGAGCTCCGCGCGCCGCACCTCCCTTTCCGCCTTCTCCCGTTTGCTGACCTTGTAATTGTCCGTGTTCAGCAGGGTCCACTTCACGAGGAAGAGATGCTTTGGATTGTTCATCTCGTACTGGTGGTTAAAATAGTTACTGATGCGAGAAGAACCGGACCGCTGATGAGGACCGCGATGAGAGGCTCCCCTCCACAGGGGAATGCTGAAGCAACTACGACCGCTCGAAAACATGTTAATGAGGTGGGTACAGAGAGACGCGCTGTTAATTTCATCTTTCTGATTCACATGTACGGGGACTATGGCTTGAACGGGCTGCACCAGGCTAATGATGTTGTGGTGAAAGTTTAGCAGAATGTTCTTCTCTGTGTCGTTTCCATACATGTGAAGAAGGTCCCTTTTTATTTTCTCCATTGTTCCATCATACAGCATCGCGTTTGTCCTGTTTGAAAGGACTTTTCTAACTTCAGGCCCAACTAGCACGCCATAGTTGCCTCGAGCGCTGCGTTGGTTAAGCGGCGTGTCTGCCCCGTCGGTGACAGCAGGGGGGGAGAAGCAGCAGGAGCACCCGGAGGAAGAGCAGCCGCAGCACAACACCGCATGACGGGGAAGAGACTCATTTAAGTACTTGTTCACACCCCCCTTGTCAGAAAAGTGGATGATGTAAAAGTTCATCGTCTGAAGCAAGTCGAAGGATAAATAGGGACACATGATCAAGAGGGCTTTCCTTAAAACGCTCAGATCGTGGTAGTAGGGCCCCCTAAAGTATATGCAATTTTTTACATTCAATTTTTGTTGAGTGATATAGTTTAGTAGGGCGAGGAGCTTCTTCCCCTTGCCCTTCTTTTCAGTTTCACTCTGGATAGGTAAAAGTGGAGATCCATGGATAAACAGGGGGGTGAAGGAAAGACAAAAGAGAAACTTCAAATAAAGGTTTTCATTGGAAGGGTCGTAACATGAGTATCTGGTGACGATGCGGAAGACGTTCTTGGCGGTTAGGGGTTCCTCCGTGGGATCATCACGAGGAGTGGCTTCCCCTCCATTATGTTGTAATCCGGTGTTCAAACACGTGGGAGGCACTTCCCCCTTGATGAGATTCAAAAGGTACACCGCCGACCTGTACGCATTGCTGCCTGTCCAGAGGATCTTTAACAATCGCTTGCACAGAGTGTTAACTGTGCTTATGACACAGAGAAGCTTCTTCGCATTGATGTTGTTTCGCTTGCTCATTAGTGTACACGTGGTAACGTAGTAGCTCCTCAAGTGAGATCTTACAAACTTGCTCTGATTTTTTAGATCTTGGACGTATAGACAAAATAGACATAGCCATTCGATGAACACGTGGCGGAGCATAATCGGTTCAGAATAGGTTCGTCCATCAAAGTACTGTTTCTGCTTCAGGGACATTTCCAGGGACACGCCATACGCGTAGACACTCTTCGATGTATACAGATTGAAAGATGGAAATATATCGTTTGTGCTGATGATGGCGGTTATAATGATCGCATCGAATGTTACGTTCATTAGAACCCCGAAGAGGAGAAGTCGGCACAGATTTATGCTCATGTTATAGCGGATCATTATCTGTCCAATGATGGAAATGACTAACTTGCCCTTGATCTTAATCACAGCCTTCATTCTTTCTAGCTCGTGTCGCGTGCTCCGTATCTTTTCCCTGGATGGCTGCTCGATGATCATGCTGAGCACATCATACATGCTTAGCTTGTTATGCGGCAAAGCATCAACTCGGGTGGCAGACCCATCAGGTGTAGTCTCCGTGACACTCGCTTTGTTGGGCCCTCTTATCAGCTGACTCAACACGGACATGCTCTTTAAAATGTATAGATAGAGGAGGTGCAAACTGTGGGTGTAAATCTCGCTCACTTTGTGATCTCTCAGGAGATTCAAAAAATGTTTGCTGATCATCCGGATGCATATCCCATGGCATGTCCTCCCACATCTTCCCTTCCTCTGCTCCATGGATGACTTATTAATCCATTTCTTTACTAAGATGTGTGCTTTCCTCTCCGAATTGTATTCAATATTCTTCTGTATGCAGAAGTCGATGACTAGTCGGACATTTGGGATGGTAATGGAACTCTCCGCGATGTTCGAAGAGAGAAAAATGTTAATACCGTCCCTGTCGCTTTCGTGTAACTTATGAATGGTGTTGTCGTAGAGGCAGCTGTGGAGTATATGGATGTGGAACCTCACTTGGTGCTTCTTCGCATTGTTGTTGATAATGATGCAGAGCTGATGGTACATGTCTGTTATGTCCTGCATTCCGGAGAGGAAAATCAGGACGCTGTCTCCGAGAAGGCACAGGTTGTGCACTAGCTCCAGACACAGCCCCGAGATGTTCGAAAAGACGTTGGCTGGTATAATTTGCTCCACGTCGATGTCTTTGTTCGTCTCACCCCTCTCCTTTTTGGAGTTAAACAGATTTATGCTCTTGTCGTATTCGTTCTTTATTCTCTGGAGCAGTGCTTCTGCGCCCCCGGAGAGGTGCAGCTTCCTGCGGTTCTTCTGGCGCAGGATGAATTCGATTACCTTTTCGCACCTGGGTGGGCGCCCAAGGGACGGGGTTAGCCAGCCGCTTGATGGAACGTCCGTTCCTGACTCCATACACACTTCGCTAGGTTGGCCCCCTTCCCCGTCGCTCTCATTCTCCTCCTCGAGGCCACCTCCGTGCGCGTACCGCATTATATCCTCTATGTAAAATGTGTCAATACTGTAAATCTTGGTGCCTATGAAAATCGATCCCATGGAGATGCTCTCATGTTCGAAGTATGAGTAGAATAGCTTGCTCTGCATCGTCGCGGACATTATGACTAGTTTGAAAATCGGTTCATCCTTCCTCCTACTGTGTAGGTATACCTTAATGAAAAGCAGCACGATGTCAAGGAGAATGCTCCGGTCGTGAATCTCATCGATGATTATGTGTGTGAATTTCCTATACATATTTCGATGATGAAGAAACAGCTTAAAAAGAAAACCGATAGTTATATACGTTACTAATGTTTTCTCGCTGTCATAGACTGCCTCCCCTGCGATTCTATAACCTACTGTGTTGCCTAGCTTATCGCTGATCAGTTCGGAGAGAATCCTAGCTAAGGAGATGCAAGCGATTCTTCTCGGTTCAGTTACAATGATGTTTATTTTCTCTTTCCCTTCTTTGAGATGCTCTTCCAGCAGGAACTTGGGCACACATGTTGACTTTCCCGAGCCTGTCTCCCCTTGAATGAACGTGATGTCATTCTGTTCTATCATTTTTAGGATTTCATTTCTGGAGTTATAAATGGAGAGCTTCTGTATGTTCCTCTGGGCGCTCTTTTGGCTGTCCTCGGTCAGGAGGATTTTCTTCTCTCTCTTGGGTTTGACTCCCCCGGGGAGGGCCATTTCTGGGGGGGTTTTCCCTTGCCGGGTTGCTACTCGGCGGTCTGCTACTTGGCCCTTCCCTTCACTGGCTGCTGCTGGGAGGGCCCTCTGGAAGCGGTTAGCACCGGAGCGATTGCCAACGAAACGGTTCGCGGAGGAGGGATTAGCAACGAAGCGATTACCAGCGAAGCGGTTACGAATCAGGCGATTATCAACGAAACGATTTCGGTGGTTGGAGTCGCCATAGTTACCGCAGTCACCGCGTTCGTCCCCCTGGTGCATACTCACTGCATAGGGGGAATCACTCTCCTCAGCGAAGGTCCTATATTGCAATTCTCCATTTTGGCCCAGCACACCACTTCCACTGGGTTGATGCCTCTGCCTGTTTACTGCCTCCTGCATAGGGTGCTCCCCCCCACTGTTACCTCCCCGCTGACCAAAGCTCTCTCTACGCCTGTCATTATAATCTGGGAACGGTTCCGCCCCATAGGGGTTGTTCCCTGGCAAGGCGCAGTAGCTGTCTCGGGCGCCGTTTGGGTTGTCAACACGGGGGGGGTACCCCTTCTGGGCGGCATACCCGTTCTGGGCTGCATACCCCTGCTGGGCGGCACCCCCATGGTGGAATCCCACGGACGAGGGCGCACTAGCAAGCGCTCGCGGGTCATACCCCGTGGGGAAGCCTCCAGATGAGTTAGCAGCGGAGGAAGAAGCAACAGACACAGCCATGCCTGCATAAGAGTGATGGTCCCCCCGAACCATATGTTGTCTGCCATGATTAGGGTGATATATCCAATTGTTCACGTGCATGCTGCTACCATGTGGAAGCATTCTGCTCATTCCGACTTGATCCACGTTCAGCGGGACCCTCACGAAGCTGTTAAAAATGGCTCCATTGGGGGCATCTCTATAGAGTAATTCTCCTATGCCATTATTACTGCATGAGTGCCCCCCCCCGAGGTGCTCATTTTGCGTCTTTTTTATTGGGTGCGTACCCCACGATTGTTCATCTCCAAAAGAATCCTGATGATAATTGCTGCATTTAGCAAGCGAGGTTTCTTGCCTGAGGTACACCTGGTCATTTTGGTACTGGTAATATGTTGGCAGGGGTGCTGCTCTCCTTTCACAGGGGACGTTTGGAGGCCCCCTCTCGGCTGCGTTAAAATGGGTTTCATTGGGTCTTCGCATCGGATGATGGTGGTACCCCTCTGGGTTACTTTGTTCCAACATGTTACTGGGCTGCCTTTCCTCCTCGCCGTTCATTTGGTAGACTCAAAAATAGGAAGAGATCTGCCTTATGAAGAGCTCTGCCTTATTTATTTATTTTTCCCCTCTCTCTTCAACGTGCTTCTATATAGCTACCTTGGATGGGCCACCTTTCGTGGGAAAATAGGTTACTTAACGGTATGGGGACACTCCGCGTTTGGCCCATGAGTCACATTTCTGGCAACGTGCAAAAAGTGCCCACGGTCGGATGGAACAGGTGAAGCACATCACTCGAGTTGTTCCTATCTGTAACTGTCCCATTTGTGTCTGTTCCCCATCCGGTGAGCTCCGAAACTGAACGAGTAAAGCATATAACGCAGAAAAAAAAAAAAAAAAAGAAGGTGCAAATTAACAAAGTGCGAAATTAAATAGATTAAGCACAAGGGGGGTGGTTAACCAGCGAGGTGACCCGAAAAGGAAAGCCGCTACGCGAAGTGGTCAGCACTGACTTGAAACAAATGTAGAAGAACGTTGTGGCTCCCTGGAAAAGGGAAAAAAACTACGCAGCAGGAACAGCGCGAAAAAATCGGCGAGTCTAAAATTACACACTCGATCAGCGCGTGGGCATAAAGAACTCTTCGGAAAGAAAAAAAAAAAAATAAAAAAATTATGCTGGGGAGAATCCGTTGCCAAATCTTAAATCGTGGCGTCAAATGGGGAGCCAAAAGAGGGGCGAAAAGCCGAGCAACATTTTTTTTTAAAAAAGAAAAGGTAGGATCGAGGCATGTGACGAGCACCATCGTGTAAGGGTGAGGCGAAGAAGTAGTAACACTAGTAGTAGTAGCAGTGGTAGTAGTAGCCCTAATGCACCACGCGGAGGAACATAACCGGGTCAAATGCACGCCGCCCACGTGGATACGCAGTGGGAACGGTTCGCATGTTCGGGGATGTATACATGCACACAGCCTACATGCATTCTCAAACCGAAAAGTGGCACCTAATTATTGTGTCTCTCGATGACCAGGATTGATAACACAACACCATTTCTTTTCACGTCGCAAGCAAATCACGGGTTGGCAAAAAAAAAACGATGATAGACTTTTGTATTTACCTTGCGCAGCGGCTGCTGTGCCGAGCAAACACGCTGAGTTATATGCGGAGCTTCAATTCAATGAGGTGTCCTCTTGACGAATTCAGACGGGCATGCAGCGTGGCGGAGGAAGCCTTACAACGTTAACCAGAGGAGAAGGGCACATAAGGAAGGTAAGGAAGAACCTACCGGTTCGAAGTTGCATGACTCGACTTCCAACTTTGGAAAAAAAAAAAAAAAAAAAAACAATCTTCATGTGCGCGCAGTGGCACTGTTCCACCGTGGCTCCGTCGTCTTTAGCCCTTTTCTCATTATTACAGATGTGAGAAAAAGGGTACACCTCCTGTGATGTCTCACGATGCTGGGAAAGTACTGGGAAGGCGGCCAAAAGAGGGGAAGGGGGAGTAGCAACGGTGGCAGGGGAACAGTCGTTCTTTTCCCCACCGGAGGGTCTTCACCCCCGGGCAAATCACCAATTGGTAAAAAAAAAAAAAAAAGAAAATGGCTCATTAAAAATAAAAGTTGTACATTTAAAAAATCCAAAAAGGGAGAGAAAATTAAGAAAAAAACAGAAAGCCGAATGGGGAACGAACTTACACATGCGACAAGTCAAAGATGAGGGAGTGAGGTGTACTCCTCACAAGATGAGAAGAGAAACGGATAGATTTTACCCCCTCGGCGCGACGTTTACCTTCAATTATTCAGTTTGTTAATGTAAGATAATATATTGTCCTCGTTAAAGTACGTATTAAGGCTCTTCTTGCTCTGTTGCATCATTTCTATGTTGCCATTGGAACAGATTTTCACCTCTTCATCCTTGTGGATAGCCTTCTTAACAGTCCACTTGTTCTCATTTAAAAAAATCTCCAGTTCGTTCATATCCCGCAAATTCAAATAAGTCGCCATATTTTCAAGAGAAATATTTTCGAAGCTTAACGTAATACAGTTTAGTATATACTTCCTAATGTTGCAGAGAAAAGTGTCGTGATTTGTCAAGAAGGAGTAGTCACAACTGCGATTGTCCATCCATTGGTTGTTGTTGATGCAGCTCCACATTTTAATAAAATGACACTCTTTAATTAAGTCGTAGAGATATACGATGCTTCTGATGTGGTCGTCATACAGATTGGGGTTAATGAGACTGAGGTAGATATTCATGTCGATGTCGTTTATATTGTATAGGACACAGACGAGGATTTTTTTGATTACAATTTTGTCGAAGCAGTGTGGGTACAGACAGAAGAGCCTCAGCAGAGTTAGCATCACTTCGTTGTCGAAGTATTCGTTGTTTCCGAAGGCGATGTCGACGTAGTCACTAAGGATTTCTGTGAAAAAGGTGTAGAATAATGGTTGGGGGCGGAGGCGTCAAAATGTGGCATATATGCTTCGAGCATTAGGGTCCTCCGTTTGGAGCTATCGCCAAACGGGGTGAGATATCATTAACGATCCTCTTCTCTTCACTTTTCCCCTTCTCATTAGGTGGAGTGACCCTCCACCCTCTATAACCACGGGGACGCAACTCCGTCCGAGGTCTTTTTCCTTTACTCCTATAACTTACTCAGCTTGGAAGCGTTGAACATCATATGAGGATAAACCTTAATGGCCTGAACCTCCTCGATAATATTCTTCACATCCATGGTTGGTAAATTTCGAACGAGTATTATATATATATATGTGACTCTCCTTTACGGTTAGGTAAAAGAAAAAAAAAAAAAAAAAAGAAAAATTCTTCACGGTTAACTCCTCGTAGCAAATATTTTTAAACAAACTGGTCGCTTCTAATTCGCAAAATGGCGAGCGAATGGCGTGCTGCTCCCTTTCGTGGGGCCCTTTTGCAGGTGGGCACTCATCAGCTGGGACCAAATGGGCTCCTATGCAGGAGTAGCTCCTTCAATGTATGCCTAATTCCGCTTGCATTCGCTTACCATGCGTTTTATCGCAAAGGTGATGTGTTGTGGGAGCGGAAGAAGGCAGAAGAGGTGAGTCAGCTATAAAAAAAAAAACATATACATAAAATATACATATATATAAATATAACATATACATCATATTCGCTTCGACGACGCGCATACATAGTGCTATAACTGCATGACCGCGGAAACTCTCGAAGAAAAGAAGGGTGGGCGCCGCGTCGTGGATGTGCATACCGTTAAGTACGCTCATTGTTTATACGTATACTTGCCGGCGCGCAGATGCCCACTATTCCAACACCTTTTTCTGTCGGCGCGATCACGTGGCAGTTCATTTGAGAAGCACGCCGCGCAGAAATGAATATCACAGTGAGGAGGAGCTAAAAATGCACGCACGCGAATGTGAAGGAACGATTGCGATGAAGTGCCCCCAAATTTATCACTCCCCAGCAAATGCGCTTCGCATAAGGGGAAGCCTCATTTTTCCCGCGCCATTTCTCAAACCTCGGAATGTTTGCATATTATGTCCCACCACCCCCCTTCTTCCTTACCCCTTGCGCAGCACCGCACCAGCCATCTCGCACGGAGCGATTTGTTTCCCCCCTTGGCGCACGCATTCAATGTGACGTATGCAAATGCATACCACTCCTCACATTACGAAGAAAGGGAATTTTTTTTTCTTCTTTTTTTTTTCTTTTTTTTTTCAATTTGCTGAAAGCACATTTTTGTGTGAAAAGGAAAGTCGTACGCCCAGCCGTAGGCCCCTATCACTTCGTTTTGATTCCCTCCCCCCCTTTGTTTGTAGCACTGATTTCGTTTTATTATTGTGGCTCCACCTTATTGCATTCTTCCCCACCGCGCTGCGCCGCCCTGTACTGTACCACACCGCATCGCATCACATTTTATTATATTTTTTTTTTTCCCGCCAAAGTGCCGCTCCACTCGGTGGATAAATCGCCACTTAGGGGCAAAAAAAGGGACGTCCAACCGCACGCCTCCCTGCAGTTCCTTCATGTTTGCTAATAGCCACCCCTGTACCTGCATGCGGGGAAAGGAGGGAAGGCATAGACGCAAGCAGAGGAACAGACATTACATTTAGTTACCCCGACAGAGGGGGCTACACCCAAACAGCCGCAAATTGCGCGAACGCCGCTTCTACGCAGGACAAAAGGGAATAGGCCAAAGCACACCCCAAAAGGAGGAACAACCAGTGCAGGTTTTTTTTTTTTTTTTTTTTTTTTTTCCTTGCTCCCCAAGATTACCCAGCAACAAGTTAAAGCAACTCCGATTAGCAACTGTAAAATGTATTCCCTCTATGTCAACAACCAGCATGGTACGTTAGTTTACGAAAAGGTACGCGCTCGAGTCGTTCAAGTGTGACGCATGCATATGAGCGACACGCTAGTTGTAGTGCGCTGGGTTGTCGTCCTCGATTATGCCTCTTTCATCTCGCGTCCATCCTGCTTCCTCCCCCCCCTGCAGCACTTCAGCGACGAAATAAAGCTAAATAGTAATGAAGAAATAAGACTGGCCTCCATGCTGCACGGCATTTCGACCATATCTGAGAAGATCAATGTGCATGCATCCCCCCTAAATGAATCGAAGAGGAACATTTTCAAGTCACTAGAGAAGAAGGGCATCGAGACAATCGAGGGAGATGGTTTCAAAATCCAGTGTTACGACACGTTGACAGGAATTAAAATCTTCATTGTGCACAAAGATGACCTCAACATCGAAGCGAACACTTATTTGAAAAGGGTTCACGAATTGTATAGCGACATCATTTTGAAGAACCCCTTCTACGACATTGATATGCCTATACGTTCTGCGGTTTTTAATGAGCAAGTCGAGAAGCTCTTCGCTGGCTTGTGATCTCAGAAGGGAGCTTCGCGCGGGAGTCGGCGCGGGCGCAGATAAGTGTCTAATCAGCTAGGCGACCAAACGGACAAACGTAGACAACCCATTTGGCATACACAACCTACCCGCGCATGCGAAAATATTATTTTTTCTCCCCTCGGCGAGTTGCACAAAACTGCGCGTAGTACCCACCCCGTGTGAATACCACCCCTCGGGAGCCTACCACGGGGGAATCTGAACCGTAGCGTCGGCAGAGAGAACGTCTTGAATTGTAACCACCTCAGCGCTTTACCGCTTCATTGCCTTATCGCCTTATCACCTTACCACCTCACCCCACCAGAGCGCTAAAATGAACCTCTTCCTTAATGTACTCATTTTGATTGACGCAGCGAGTGTTACGTTCCTCTCAGTAACATTTCTTATGATCAACTTGAATGAAGAAAGTCTGGTACTAAGTGAAGCACACCGAGAAAATGGGAAAAAGGCTCTGGTAGTAGCCATTTTGTTGTATGTAGTTTTTTTAATTTTCCTCTTTACCTACAAAGCCTACAAAAACAAGCGAAAGCTGTACAACAACTTCTTCATGAAGAAGAGAAATAGCCCCAGGTATGTTCAGCTCGCTAGCACTTATTTTTCAGGCACAGACGAGTATGAGCAGTACGAGCTGAGCAAGATTTAGCGTCACGTTAGTTTGTGTTTGTGTGTGTGGGTTGGGTGGGGGTAGACGAGTGCACACAGTTGTATGTGTCTGCAGCGGTGTGCAACATCCACATGCGAGTTTGCCGTCGCTGTAGTCCTTGCAAACCTTTGCTTGTCGAACAAGAAAGAAGCAGGATAAAAGTAATTAAAATTAGCAGCCGATTTTAATGTTTCTACTTACAGTTCAGTCATACTAGTGAGCCTTTTATGTATGCTCATTTTTGTTTTAATTTTAGCTGATTTTTTTTTTTTTGACCCATTTTTGCAGCCATTTTTACAGCTATTTTTACAGTAATTTTTATAGTAATTTTTATCGTAGTTTTTTTTTTACCTGTCCATGTTGATATTTTTTTTTTTAAACCCCTTATTCATATTTTACCTTTTGAAGTAAAATATAACTCTTTTTTTTCACAAAAGTTGTAAAAAATGTGTAAATAACAAAATAGCCCTTTTTTTTTATCATAATTGGAGCGCGCCACAAGAGGGGAAGGTTTTCCCCCTTCTGACATGTTCTATTCTGGCGTCATTTCCCAATTGCAAATTTGCTCTGGGAACTGGCATTGCGCGCGGATACCTGAGCATACTGTGTGTATCCTTCCCCTGATAATAACTTTGAAACAAGTGCCCGTTTTTTTCTTCATCATTACGCAATGGGGAGAAATA
>NW_008481852.1:162874-206303 GCF_000524495.1 Plasmodium inui San Antonio 1 | reverse complement strand
GCATAACATACACAATGTGGTGTTCATTCGTTTCTACTCCCCAAATGGAAAAAGAACACATATAATTACCCCCATGTAAGTGTAAATCGTAGCTGAAAACAGAATTGTCATCCACCGTCTGGCGCGCATAACTGCATACGTATGTGCGTGCATTTTTATAAAGAGTATTTTTTTTTTTTTTGTCATCCTTCCTAATTGTTTGTTCCCAGGCGAATAAAAACTCGCTTTATTGTACATCGAATGATCTCCTCACTGGAGATTCATTACCCTTCAAGTATCTTATCCCGTGCGGACGGACGATATGCAGCTGCATGGGCAGAATTCCTCCCTTCTGTAATTTTACTGTATTTTTTGTACTATCATTTATTTTTTTTCTTTTTTTTGTGCTCCCTGCGTCTTCGGGGGGAAATTCCCAGATTGATTTTCACGGACATAGTGGTGGGCACCTCGCGTAAGTGGCGAATTCTCCGTTCTGTGAGCTCGGTTGCTTGGCCAGGTGGATGCTATGTGCTATGCGCACATGTACGCATCTACGGATGTTCGTACGTATGCACATCAACCCCCCTGCACTCACGAACGCGTTAACCCTGGAGAGATGCGCTTCCCTTGGGATGGCAAAAGAGAAGCAATAAGAAAAAAATGAAGATGCTCAAGCTGAACTACTACCATGGAGAGATATTCGAAAAGTACAAAATCAACACCGTGCTGTTGGCACTGGTAGACAAGCACAAGCTGCAAAATGAAAGCATCGACTTTAACGAACTGAGCAACAGGAAGAACAACTACAGCATAATGGCCCTCTTGGGCAGCCAAATCAAGAATTTTAACGACGATGTATACAAAGACATCGACACGAATGATATCATCTTAGCTCTCTCCAAGTTGAAACAAATCGATGAACAAATCACAATAAACGAAAGCCACAACAAAGACTACATTTTGGAGATGGCAGAGCAGATGTACTATGAGTACTCCCAGAAGGGACTCATCAACAATGAAAATTCTTTCCATTTAAAGGACAAGGAAAACTTCATGAGCGTGAACTTGCAACTGATGAATGAAATTAACGCAGGGATTAGGAGTTACCAGAACAAGATCCCCTATTTGCGTTCCTATAGGGAAGAAAAATATCAGACGGGGGATGCTTTACTTCCTGTCGGGGGAGCTCCACACCATAATGGGGACGCTGATAATTACAACATCTCTGGGTTGATTGAAAGGGAGGATTATTACAGCGTGAAGGAAAATGAACATGCGGATGATAGAGGGAGAAACCTGTTGGGTAAAAATACCTACCCGGGTAGGAAGAACAGCCAAGTCTTTGCGAACAGGACTGACGAGCACGACCCGGTGGATGAATTGGGGCCAAACGAGGATGACAGGCCTGTGGGCGTCGTCCGTGGCGGCAATGCCACAGAATATGGAGCCGAAAAGGGCCTCTGCAATGCCGGTGGTAATGGGAAGATCAACCTGTATCAGTACCGAAAGGAGGCGACGAACAGCACCCACTGCAACAGCGTTGAAAATGTGAATGGCCCCAGCGGGGCAAGCAGGCGGAGCAGCCTGAACTTTCTTGGCGAAGAGGACGGTGACCGTACCCATATGATCGGGGTTGACCATGTTAGCGGTATTAATGATGACCGTGGTGAGCTCCTAGGAGAACGCAGCGCGAGGAACAGCAGCAACAATCGAAGGAGAAGCAGCCTCAGCAACGCGACGCGTTATCACCAGGGGGAACAGGATCTGCTCAGAGACCCAGCGAAAGGAGCCTATTTGAAGAGGGAGATGGGACTGGCGAGACTATCTGGGCCTACCGACCAAGCCAGAAAAACAGCGCAATACGAACGAGAGGAAGAAGACAATAGTTTGACCGAAAATAACCGCAGGAATAGTGCCCTCAGCAATGCCCAAGATTTAGGCCTAGCGATGGAGAATGAGACAACAACACACAGGAGGAGAAGTTTTTACGATGCGGACCATGCCAATAGAGTCAACTCCAACATGTGGGGCCACCGGAATACGAGGGCCCATGCAAGTGGAAGCGGCAAAGGGAGATTTGAAAAAAATGGCGATCTTCTACGCAAGGAGGATTTAAACTACTATGGAACCGAGTCGAAGCGAGCCATGAGTAATATTAACAACATTATGGGTGCATACCACGCTGGGGGGAATAATATGCCTAGGGCGAAATTAACTGCGCATGGCAATATTTTCACCAAAAAGGGCCTTAACAATAATGTCCGAAATGGGAGCAATGCCCCAAACAGCGTCCTCGAAAATATTGACAAGGCTGAACAAGAAATCGTGAACAACCATTTGAAGAATTCGCTAACACAGAACGAATACGTCGCGCGCAGGATGAGTTCCATCTTGCTAAATCCAACCATGCCACAGAAGGAAATCTTTAGCAACAGAGTTGTTCCCCCGTATGACCAGCATGGAAAGCATGGAAAGCATGGCAAGATGTGCCAGCAAAGTGTAACAAAATTTTCTCCGAGGAATCCATCGAATGGTAATAACTACACAGGGGATCTTTCTTTGCACAAATACAGCGCAGTCGGTCAGAGAAAGAATTACACCGCCGATACGAACAACAACAGTAGCTTCATCGTAAGTAACAGCGTCAACAAGAATAACACGTCTGAAGAGGACTCCATCATTCACGTGATTGGAGGAAGGGGAGGAGCGGACCATGAGAATAAACAGTTCCTTGTGAGACCTAGAAATAGCCTCTTCATGAGGGAGAGAAACATGCACTTCAACTCTGTGGAGCGAAATAACGGCTCTAACACGCCGCTAATAAATATGGACAGTGTGAGTAACTTCTCGCGCAACGTTCCGAAATCGATTGAATCGAATTTAAACATGTACACAAATAAACACTCACGGGCGCTGGACATAAATGACCTGAACAGCAATGCCAGTCGAAACTACGTGAATAGTTCGAACAGCTTCAAAAGCGACTTCACAGCGATGCGGGAGAACTACGTCAAGATGATGGATCGTTCCAAGTCGCTCACGTCGCAGATTTATCGGACGCCCGTTGCGCAGCGGTACATGTAGGGTGGGGGAGTGGGAGTGGGTGGAAGAAACTTTCCCCTTTTTTACTTCCTCCCCATTCAGCTCCGCTAACCGTGGTGCCGTCCTGGCTGAGGGCCACCGCAAAGGGCAAAACCCTTTTGCGCCTTGAGCGAGGTGACGCGCGTTTGTGCACACTCATTTGAGAACAGTTCTGTGCGCCCTTTTTTTTGCGCCTTTTTTTTTGTTTTTTTTTTTGTTTTTTTTTTTCTTCGAAAGGCTCCGCAGCAGAAAAAGGTGTAAGATGCGGACGCCATTTGGACAGCACACGAACAAACGACAACGGCGAAAAGACGTCAAAATGCGTCACCGACTCGCGGCGTTTGTCTTAGTGGAAAATTCTGCACAACTGCTGATTTGGCTTTTTTTTTCCCTCCGGGCGATTTTCTGCCCATTTGTTGGAAGTCCAGGGGGGACAACTAGCCAAATGGAGGCGTCCCCTTTAATTTGCCCCCCAAAAATATGAACGTTCATAAAAAAAAAGCAAAAAATATATTGCCAGCAAGATGATTTTGCAGAATTTGTTAGCTTGGCTAGCCAAAATGGAAGCCCAAAAAAAAAAAAAAAAAAAAAAATGGGAATGGTAAATGGCTTACTCCTAGGGGATAAGAAAAAATGCGGAGTTCTTTTAGCGACCACCACAAAGACAGTTGTTGAGGAGATCCTTAAGTAGTCCCTATTTTTGCTCAATTTATTACGCCTTTTATTTTATTCTATTTTGTTCTGTTCTGTTTATTTATTTTTTCCTGCTTTGCAAAGGAGAAACGTGCGAAGCGTTAGGCTGCCACTCGTAGCGAAGAAAAGAGGCACAGGTTTGGCTCCCTTTGGGAAAGCCCACAAGGCACCGATATATTCACACAAACCTTGCGCCACCTCGCTCGGGTTAACAATGCTGAACTCCGATTTTGGGAAGCCCCAAGATGACGTGGAAGTGTATGAGTACACAGACATCCCAATGCACGTATCCTTGCCCACCTACGTTTATAAATTTAAGCCATGGAACAACGACACGCGTTATTTATACCCCCCCGAGAAGATGCAGAGAGAGATAGACGACCTAAACTTGCTAATGAAGTCGATGGTTCCAAGGTCATAATTTATTTCCCTAAATTGTTTCGCGTTCGTAGAGGGGAGCATAACCCTCGGCGAAGCGGTGTGCAAGCTCCTACGTACGCTATGTATGTGTATGTACATATATGTATATATTCATATGTACATATATGTATATAGACATATATATGCACCCTCGACATTTGCCCTCTCCCCCGCAGGACTTCCACCCTGTTCATGTCAACCATTTCATGCACCCTGATGTTCCTAAGCTTCTGTGGACTCATCATATTCTTTCACTTCAAGAAGGACGTGGACACTTCCTTTATATTCGCATGCACCTTTTTAGCGTCCTTTGTCCACTACTTCATAAGCATAGTGTTCAGGTATTTAATAACCAAGTCTGTGATTATGTCCGTGGAGTCTAGGATAAAGGAACTAAACGAGAAGTACGAAACCGAGAAAATCTATTTTAAGTTAATTAATTTAAGTAACTGTGGATTGAAGTATTTAAAATTTCACTGGCGTGGAAAGAACACTGAGCACTATGCGCTGCGCGTTGTGTACAAATACTGCGTAATAATATGAGTCAGGGAAAGGTGCGTGGAGGGAGGGAGGAAAAAATAAAGCATACAAAATGAATGAAGTTTGGCAATTTTTCGCCCCACTCCTCCGTGACGATGCTCCACCTTCCGCGTGTTTAAATTGCACACGCGGAAGCACAATGGGAAGAAAAGAAAAGAATGAGAAAAAAAGGCAGGAAAAAAAATGAGAGAAAAAAATTTAAGCAACTGGGAAAGGTTACCCACTTTGCTAATCCCATTTCTGTCAACTCTGTCCATTTTTTTCACTCTCTCCATTTTTCTCCTTTGCCATTTTCCACTTTCTCCATTTTTTCACGTTGACCATTTTTCCCCCTTTTAAACAAACGGGTCACAGTAAAAAATGTCATTTTTCGAAGCTGCGCACACCGCTTGGGCGAAATGGCTGAGGGGGGCGCCACGTGGGGGAGGTGCAGACAGCGATGCAGCGGTGTTACGCGTCACCCCCCGCGTGTTCCTCATGCCGCCATTTGCTTCTTCACACAGGGAGCGAGTTCTTTTGGAGACAAAATGAACGTTGTCTCCTTTTAAACTGTGTAGTGTTGGATACTGCAACTGTTGTGCCACATCTTGTTGGCATGCCATGCCACACACAAGTACGTCACCCAAAAACGCTTTACCCATTCTCACTCTCGGAGGGAGACCAGGCCCGAAGCCCCTTTTTCATACTGTTGTAGCTTTTCCTTTTCATTATGCTTTGAATTTCTTTCGCGTTTGAATCTCTGGACGATTTTCGGGTACTGATAAGGGAGTGGGGGAATGGGAAAGGATTTATCTCGCAAAACGGTCGTTGCGCCAACGGAGCGGAACGAAAAAAAAAGGGGGGAAACAAAAGAGGGAGGCATAAACAAATGACAATGGGGGGAACACCCCCCAACCCCTCTCTTCTTTTGGATTTTCAATGTGAGAAGTGGAAGAATAAAAAAAAAAAATGAAGGATTGCCTAGATGAGGTGACGTGAATGCTTTTTCTGTTGGACTCGTAAACTACTTCGCGTCGGGGCGGCATGGACGTAGCAGCGCAGCAGAGTAGCAGCCTAACGCTGTAACGGCGCAATGCGGTACGACGTAGCTCAAAGGGGACCGGCTGGCGGACGCCCGCAAACCGCTCAAACTAAAGCTTAATTTCTACCTGTCGTGGTCAAATTCTTTCACGGAGCCCCTGCCATTTCTGCCATTCACCGTGTCCAACTCTTTTCGATGCTTATGCTTTACTGTTCCTGAGGACGAAGGTGAAAGGGAGACAGACGAACTGCTTCTTCCATCCGATTGCGTTGCACTGACACTTCTCCGGGGGCGTACATGCTTACCTCGCCCTCCCCTTGTTGCATACCCCCTCTCGATTTTACTTCTGCTTCTGCTGCTGCTGGATGCAGTGCTTGACTTGGCGTCGGAGGGCGTCGCGCTCCATTGTCTTCTGCGTTTTCTGTGAAACCTCCTTATGTCCGGGCTTCGATCCCTATTTCGGCTTCGCCCCCTACTTCGGCTTCGATCCCTATCTCGATGCCTCTCCCTGTTTCGATACTTTTCCCTTGCCCTGCTTCTATCCCTTTCTCGGCTTCTATCCCTTCCTCGACTTCTATCCCTTTCTCGACTTCTATCCCTTTCTCGACTTCTATCCCTTTCTCGACTTATGTCCCTTCCTCGGCTTCTATCCCTGCCTCTGCCCCTCTCCCTGTCGAGGCTTCTCCCCCGATCTCGCCTTTTCCTCCTTTCTCTGTGCCTGTCACTGCTTCGCTCACTACTAGAACTATGTACATCTACACTTGACATATGTTTATGATTTTTTTTTCTCCTTTTTTTATATTCCTCCGTTGACTCATCCGAAGAGGAGTCCTCAATACAGCTAGGGCCGTCCGGCTCCTCCTCGTCTTCACCATTGGACGTGTCTTCATCACTGTGATGCTTTCCCCTCTTAACATATATTTTACTTTTCCTCCTTTTGTAATTTTCCAGTTTCTCTAATTCGGTGCTGGACTGGGACCATTCGGGAGTAGAACCTCTAGTTGGTTTCTTCCTCCTCTTGTTGTGGATGTGGTCACTGTGCCTGGGCGAGTCGCCATCGATCTGTTTGTTCGGATCCGGCGACCTACCCCTTAGGTGCTGGGATCTACCCCCTAGATCCTGCGACCTTCCGTTTGGGTCACCGGTTTTTCCGCTGGTGTTTTCCACTGGGGGGGGGTCTTTCCGGTTTGCATTTCCTGCAAGTGTGGGATGGAAGAAGAGCTTATCAGGAGAGAAGCGGTAACACCTGAGCGGTACACACCTGAGTCGAAGCGTCGCCTCAGCAGATTCTTCAATTTTGCCTCACGTACCTGTGTATATGGTCTTCAAATTATGAATGTCCTTCTGCAGGAGCTCATTCTCCCTTATGACTTGTTCCATTTCGATTCTTTTCGTTTCCATTTGGGATTCCAGAATTTGCACCTCATTCTGCTCGTTCGAAATGAGAAGTTCCAGTAGCTCTTGGACGAAGACTTCGCTCTTTTTGTTCCCTGCGAAGGGGGGACAGTAGAGGGGAGGATATAGAACAGGGGTCACTTCTATCGTTACTCCGTTGATGTTAGATTTTTATGACGAGCGGGATTAACTTGGCTTCATTTCTCCATCCCTGCGCCTTACCGATGAAGCCGGTAAGATTTATTTTCAGCCTCTTCGAGTTTAGGAAGTTTTCGCTCTCGTCGTCTGTCGAGGGGGGGAATGGGTTAGCAAATGGGTAGCATGCAGAATGAGCCAGGAAATAGGTAGCATTCACAGGTTGACGCCTCTAATAGACGCTTCTAATCCGTGATGCCGCGTTGGAGGGGGAGTCTTACCGATGCCCTCCTGGTCGAGCCTCAACTGAGAGACACAGTACTCATACAGTATGTCGTCCTCAAAGCCTAAAATCTCGATGAGCCTTTTGTGAATCCATTTTCCTACGACGTCCAAGTTGATCTTGGTGAGGTCTATCTTTTGGTTGTAAATCTCAGGCCAGGTCATTTTTTCCATTAGCTTTTTTTCCTTATCCCCAAAATAGGGCGTCTGCTCCGTGTTGGTGCCTTTGTAGAATCCTCCCCCACCCCTCATTGTTCCTTTCTCAATGTGGCTGTATGCAGCAATGTGGGTACGGACCTGTATTGATTTTGCGACGTCTAATCGCTTCGATCCATCAGCACCCCTCTTTTTTAAGTCCACCGTTTATGCGCCGCTAAGCTTGTTACTTATGGTGAACTAATCAAGCGACGTCTCTTGGCGGTCACGATGGGGGGGGAGGTAAAAATCTGATTCTCCCGCTTGGGAAAATCCTACGTACTTCACACACCGGGGTTTTCTTCCTGCTGCCCCGCTTGCCACGTATAATCCTGTGGGTACAGATATATATGCCCTGACATACGCATATGAAAAAGTCAGATGGAGAAACTCTCAGGTAGGACTGGAGGATCTCCACCCTCTGCATTTGGAAAGGCCTTCTGCGAATCTCCCTTAATAGGGAAACGTAACTGATACAGCTTGGCGGGGGTTATCTCAGGAAGCTGCACGAGGGGGGAAGTTCACATTGTGGGGTTTTCTTCCACTCGTTTTATACCATAAGGCCCTCCTCTTTATGTGTACATATATGGCATCTGCTGCTTCTTCTGTTTCTGCTTTTTCTGCTATTTGTGCTATTTCTTCTTTATTTTTTTTTTTATTTATTTTTTCTTATTTCCTAATCTAGCGAGTCTCTCCCCCCCCCTTTGGGGTGACGAATGACGTTAATTCGCCAGCCAAGAGGAAAAGAAGAAGAGAATAAAAAAGTAGGCAGGTATGTATACTCCCCCGGAGATGTTCCCCTGAACGACGTTTCCAACTGCTTCTCTAATCACGCATCCCACATGCTTATACAACGAACAGGAGGAGAAACAGTTTTCATATTTTGTGTCACTGGCGGGGATGTAGCTCTACCTGTTTTTTTTTTCTTTCCCCCGTTTCTATGCGTAAAAAAAAAAAAAACGCTGAACCCGATAAACAGGATAAACATGATAAAAGCGGGAACGGCGACAAATGCATATGTCAGAGTAGGCGCACCACGTTTCGCTCTTCTATACGTATCGCGCGCCATGTGTTTGGCAACTACTCATAATTGGGGGGAATGCTGAATGGGGCAATCTGCTCGGAGAGGCTACCCAACCCCCACGGTTCCTCCTCCACCGTCGCAGTGAGAGGAACGAAAAAAAAGGCGAGAAGGAGATCTAACAAGGTACAATGTAGTCGTGCTTCCCTTCCCCATCGTCAACTGAGCAGCCAAACAGCAGAAGAAAAGCCAATGTAGCCATACACGCATGTACATTTAGGGAAAGAACAAAACGATCGGACCAACAACCTGATTGGTCTTATCTCCCGAAGGCCGTCTGGAAACTGTGTGTGAGAAGGGGGCGAGCGGGGTTGGTAGGCCTCGCCATATTCCCCTTTGAAAACGTCCTCCCATGTGATGCTTTTTCTTCCCCATCAGCATACACACCCCGGCTGAAGGGAAGGGCGAAAAAAGGAAAAACCATATATTTGCAGTTGGCAGAAATTCGCCAAGGGGCAGAGGTTGTGAGTCGTGTCGCGATTAAAATGCTTCTCTGGGGGAGGGCTATTTTATGGAGACGTGAAGAGGGTACCACCTACGGCATCCACCGCCACTTCGCTTCTGTCCCCACGATGAAAGCACTGCTACCCCACTTGTGCATTGTGCACCTGTGCCTGACCCCTTCTTTCCCGGTGGAAGGGCACACCCGAGGGGGACTGCCAACTGGAGCGAACCTGTCTCTACAGGGTGGAGAAATACGCCCCCCTGTCCATCGGGTGGTGGCTAATCGTGTCTTGAGAATTAAGTACGTAACAACACAACCTAGCTATTGTAGACGGTCAAGCGAATGCCCCCCTGTTGTCACGTGTGATGACTCCACCACAAGTGAGCGAAGGAGTAAAAGGGGAAGACCCCCTCACCGGGGTCCACTCCACTTTGTTGAAGGCATCTCTGTCGCGGTGTCTCCCCTTTCACGAGAACTCGGTGTTGCAACCGCAGGAGGAAGAAGAAGAAGAAAAAAAAAAAAATTTTCACCTCTCTACCCAACAATGGAAGAGGAGAAGCCCTTATCATCCCTACGTTTATCACCACACCATGTGCTACACTCCCTGACCATCTGCAAAAAGAAATCCATATTTGGAACAGTCACCCCAAGTGGAGGTGAAGAAAAGACGAGGAACCTACTGGAAGAGCTCTACCAGAAGGGAGAAGTATCGAGGATGACTTCTTTTCCAAAATATGGCTTTTTTAAAAACACAGACGGGTTGCTACATTTAGAAAAAATATACACCATAGCGAGAAGAGGGAGGTGGAAGAGTACCACCCCCCCCTGGAGTTCCCTACTGCAGGAAGATCAATTGGAGAAGTACATTAACCAAATAGAGGACCTTAACGGATTATACAGCGAAGAACTGACGGCCAGGCTGTATGCCATGAAGAAGACAGAAGAGAAGCGATATCTAGATCGGTTTAGTCCCTCCCAGTATGCCAACTCATGTATTTTTTTATTTCCTCCACCGAACTTGTCAGGAGAGTTACACGCGGGGCACTACTTTAACTTCTTTCAGCTCCACGTCCTCTTACTCTTCAGTAGGCACATCTGGTCTAGGTTCTCCCTGGGGTTGTACGGTAAGGTTACTGAGGGGCAGGAGCGGCGGCATCTCCATATGATTTTCGCTTAACCAGCCTTGCCGAGTCCACTCCATATGATTTTCGTTTAACCAGCCTTGCCTAGTCCACTCCATATGAGCTTCTCTTAACCACCCTTGCCGTATTCTCTCCATATGCTTTTCCCATAATCACCCCTCCCCCAGGCGCAGACCACGGAGGACTCAGCGCTCACGCCGCGTTCTCCAGAGTGGCCAACCCAGAGTGGACCAGAGAAAAGTACCTTTGCGAAATAAAGCAGTGGCAGGAAAAGCTAAAGGAGAAGATCCTCACGTGCATGCAAAAAATGAATATCGTAGTGGACAGGAGCCGCTTCTGCGCCACCATGGATGGAAATATGAAGAATATTGTCACGGCGGCTTTCCACTCACTGTATAGGAACAACTTCATCGTGAAGAAACTCTACCCTGTGTATTATTGCCCCCGATTGGGAACCATCGTTTCCAAGCTGGACGTAGAATTCAGGGAGGCGCTCCGGCCCAGATGGAGGGTAACACTACGCCTGGTGGATGGTGAGGAAGAATCACACATAGGCACGTCGAGTGACTCCCCCCATGGGGATACCAGCCTTCCGGGGAAGAAATCAGAAGACACACTGGGGGAACTGCCCCGCTGTATGGATCCAAACAATTCCCAGCAAACGAATGAGGTGAAGTTTTTCCCACAAAGCTCCCACCATTTTTTCTACATAAAAGATACGCATGACGTGCCACCTGAAGATACTCCATCCCAGTGCATCCATGTCGAATTGGCCAACCTGGAAGAGTTAAAAAGAGTAGTAGGTATTTTGCACTTCTCTCCAAAGAGGGAGAAGCACTATAGGGGCAAGTACGCCTTACTGCCCCTCCTAAACAAGGGGGTACCTCTCATTTGTGCTAACGAGCGGAACGTTCTGCCCCTACTGGGAAGTAGGAAGATGGAGAATGGAACTCTGCATGAAATGGGCCACGGTGAAAGCGCTGGAGATGTATTCATCCCGCTGTTTTCCAAAAAGGAGGATTATAATCACTATGCGGATGGGACAAGTTACACTGCCCAATCAGACACATCACATTGCGCCAAACGAGAGAAACATACCGTGCTTAAAGAGACGAAAAAGTGTCAAGCGGAGCAGGGACTTCTCCGTCTCGTGGAACACCTCCTGCAGAGCGGCCTAGCCAAAGAGGTAACCCCACAGGAGACTCAACTGAAGAGTGCCTTTTATAAGGATAATGAATGTGTACTTACTCTGGCTGAACAGTGGTGCCTCCACTATGACAGGCTTAGCAAGATATTTTTTGATGGCCCCCATGGAGGGGAAAAAGGAAACTACAGAATAATCCCTTCCAAGTATCGTGACTACTTCACAGGGGTAGTTCCCCCCCCCGTTGAGTGGACGTTAAGCAGGCAGGTCCCCTACGGGCACCGAGTGCCTCTATTTAAGTATGAGCCTCCCGAGGGGGTCTGCCCCTCCTCCCAAAAGGGTGTCTCCCCCTCCTGCTATGTGTACGGAAACGACGTGGACGAAGCTTACAAGAGTTTATCCCAATCGGAGCTATTCCAACATAGCCAAGTAAGGAGGGAGCTTCTAAAACAGGAGGAGGACGTATTAGACAGCTGGTTTTCGTCCTCCCTGTACCCGTTACACTGCATCAAGCAGTTGGGGGTTGATCTGCCTCACTTCCTGCGGGTCAGGAAATGCCTGGTGGATTTCCTCCTCACAGGGAAGGACATCCTGCAGCCGTGGGTGGTGCGAAGCTTCGTTCTGCTGCACTATGTGATGGGGCGTCTGGGGGAGGACGAACACGCTGAGAAGAGCCGCCCGAAGAGCGGCCCAAACAGTGACCAAAACAGCTGCCCCAACAAGCGCATCGATTGTTTACCCCCTCCCCTCGTGGGCACCGTCAAGTTCCACGGCATCTTAAAGGACCAAGCGGGCCGAAAAATCAGCAAAAGCGAAACGAACGCAACTTACTACGACAGCCTCGTGCGGGAAGCAAACGTAGACCAAGTGAGACTCTCCTTCTGTTTTATCCAAAGGGATACGGAGGATGTCCACCTAAGTGAGAACATCAATCGGAAGAGCAGAAAATTGTTGACAAAGTTATGGAGCATCGCAAAGTATATCAAAGAGAAGTGCCCCCCCCAGTCGTACGAGCAAATTGATACATCCTCCTGGTCCAACCCTAACCTGATGATACTTACCCATTTGGAGAAGAGCCCCCATAAGAGGATCTCCAGCATCGGCACCTTTCGCAGCTACCTCCACATGGTGAATTCGGTTCTCTGCGAGATGAAAGATTATAACGTGGGGAGGGCCATCAACATCATTTTCAATTTTGTGATGAATATTTTTTCCAAGTTTTATTTGACTCTCCATTCGAGTGGCCACTTCAGCGATGGAGAGGACGAAGGGGTTGGCATGGTTAGCAACTTCCTTCTCGTTTATATCTTCAGGGGGATCCTAAAAATCCTTTTCCCCTTCGTTCCACACATAGCAGAAGTGCTCTTCATTAGGCTTTTTCCAAGGGAGAAAATAGACAGAGTTCAAAAATGGCAATCACTCCATGTATCCACCCCGCTATCCAGCAACTACGATTTGATGAAAAATGAAATGCTTCCCCAATTTGAGGATAAGTCTCCCCTTGATAAGTCATTTGACGCCTTTATGCAGATATACACTCTCCTAGCGAAGTACAAAAAGGGGAAGAAATACTACTCCCACCAGGGATGCACCTTCCATGTCTATCTCAAGCAGAATCATGAAGATGCAGTGCCAATCAAATACTTCAAAAATGAAGAAGCCTTTTTGGGGAAATCCCTCGGAGTGAATGTCCGATTTTCACTTGCTCGTAAACCTGGGCTGGAGGGCTACTCCTCCCCTTCTCACCCGCCTACCACATGGCAAATAATCCATGACGGCCCATCCTTCACCATTACACTTGGGGGGGGATCGCCCTAGGCGCCCAGAGGAGTTCCTCCTGGCCTGTTGACGTGCTGACATGCTTCCCTGCTGACGCGCCTTTTTTTCGTCCAAGTGCCTTCGTCCCATCTCTGAGCAGCAACTTAATTACACTTTTTAATTCCGTGCGTGGTTTGCGTTAGCGGTTTCCGTTCGCATCCCTTAAAAATGAGATGCTATGGAAGCGTGTAAGGGGGTAAAAAAAAAGAAAAAAACAAAAAAAGACATAAAATACCCGCAAGGTGAGGGCGAAGTAAGCGCAAAGTAAGCGCAAAGTAAGGGCGAAGTAAGGGCAAAACAAGCGCAGAGTAAACGCTGAGTAAACGAAAAATAAGACGCAGGGGCAAACAAATGGTACACCGGGACGGAAGCAGCGAGGCGTGCGTGGTCAAACTGATACGTAAAAAAAGTTGGCGAAACGAGCAGACAGAATGGCAGCAAGAAGAAGAAGAAAAAAAAGAAGGGATAAAATGAAGCAAAAATGATGATTTTTTTATTTTTCTCTTCCATCTTTGAGGTAAATCATTTTTACAGGGCCGTGCTTAAGAGCGAATGGGGGAGGGGTTGATCAAATCAGTTGAGCCCTTTTGCAATGGCTGGGCCGCTACCCACCGCGATGGGGGAGCTCCTCACTGTATGCTCTTCAGGTAGCCATGCTTGATACCGCTGATCTGCGACCCGTTGTAAGGATACTGTCTCCACTCCGGGTGGTAATCGTTAATGTACTTCTTGACGTAATTTTCAAACGTCTCGAAGAAAAGTTTCTCAAATATCTTGTTCTCCCACTTGACGTTTATAATTCTGTTGTTTTTGTCTCGTATCACCCAGACTGAGTTTAACTTGTTCATCTCGATGTTGCGGTAGGCCGTCCCGCCGCTCTCACTTATCCGTTTGATGGTTCCTGTGGGTTTTTTAAACGGCACGTCGTCGTTTTCTTCGTCATCGTCATCATCTTCGTCGTCATCATCATCGTCCGTGTCGTCTTCCGCGCCGCTTTTCAGCAAATCCCCCTTGGTTGTCTCATTCTGTGCCTCTTCATGCACATCGTCCGGCTTGTCATTTGGCAATTCCCTTCCTTCCTCGTCCTCCTTTTTTTCATCACCTAGCTTGTTCTCATCCTTGTCATAATACTTTTCTTTTTTTTCTTTCTTCTTCTTCTTTTTTCTTTTTACCCTCGTATCTTGGTCTCTCGCGCTGTGTGCTCGTGCGCGATCGTCCGGGTGGCTGTCCTGTTTGTCATCACGATTACCATCACGTTTGTGATCACCTCTCCCTTCATGTTGCCCATCCCATTTCCTACGCGCTCCACCGATGGACGGCGCACTTCCATCACCACTGCGTTCACTCCCCTTGGGGGTCTCTCCACTGCAGGAATTACTCCCCCCTTTCTCGTCAATGCACGAACCGGAGCTGGCAGTCACCAGGGTGTAGTCACTCCTGCTGCTGACCGAATTGATCGATGATTTATTTTGCTCATTCTGTTCACTTCCTACATTGAGATCCACGTCAGGGGTCCTCCTGTAGAAGCTATCGTAAGCACTCTTTTTTTCTTTCCTCTTCATAGCTTCGAACTCGTTACTTAGACTTCCTTTTGCCCCTCCCGGTGGAATCCCATCGGGCGCACCCGATACACTCTCGCAAACGATCTGCACTGTTTCATTCATCTGTAAGTGTTCATCCTTCATCGCACCGTCTTCATTTTCCATCTCCTTTCGAAGCACATCCAGTGGGGACGCCTTCCCGGTAGCGGTACCTGTAGTGGTGTCCGTAGGGTGCACTGATGACCCGCCAGAGGCTCCATACTTTAACGTCTCTTCCAATTTGTCACGACTCCCATGGGGGGTTCTTCCTTCCTTCCCCTTGGGGCTGCCCCCTCTTAGTTTATCCTTTTCCATTTCTATTCCTTTTACGTCTTGGAAGATGTTCCCACTGGGTAGGGACCTCTCATAACTGTAGTCAAATGATCTGCACTTATCCTTCGATACGGGACTAAAGTGACAGGTCGCCTTTTCTATTTTCTTTGTGTCACTTGTGTCGTTTGCTCCTTTGAATGCTTCGTCGATGTTCTCCATCGTCTTCATCTTGCTGTTTTTTTTTTTTTTGTTTATTTTGATTTCTGCCAGGTCCAGGATGTGGCCCAGCCGGTTGGTGCTCATAAGGGAGGTGTAATCCATCATTTGATATGCCTATGAGGGAGAATAAAAATGGGGAGAGGGATCATCGATGGAACGGGGGGGAGGGGCTATCATCAAAGTTGCACATTCTGGGGTAGGGTTCGACAGCACGGGGTAATCACCCCGCAATGGGTACAGAGGGAAGCGCTACACAATCAGTGCAGTAGCACTACATAATCGCTCCTCGCCCACCTGCACGATGGAGTCCCGCACGAGATGCTCCAGCACGGACTCCTCGTCGATGCTCTTCCTCGTGCTGATTTTGGCGATTTCATGCAAATTCAGGTGCATCCTGGCTCCGATCTGCAGCAGCCGAGTGCACACGCGCATGGTTCGTATGCAGTCTTCTCGGATGAGGAGCTTGTTACGGATTTTCTCTGCGTCCTTGTCTGGGTCGAATGTGAAGATGACCTCCAGCACCTCGTCGTCGAAGGGGACCTATCAGGTTAAGCGGCGAGGTGGGTAGGCGATGTGAAGCTTAGTTTCTACGCGGTGATGTGAAGCTTCGTAGTTACGAGGCGATATCAAACTTCATAATTACGCGGCGTGGTGAATCGTCGTGATGGAGCAACACGAATCGGGTCCAAGCAATCACCTGCGCCCTATACGCTTGACCCGCACGCACCCGCGTAACACGTTGTGACGAAGCGGGAACACGTCTATGTCTCCCCCATGGGCTCACCTTTGTCTGGGGCCAGTCAAACCAAACCAAGTCAATTTCCGCCACGTCCATTATGTGCGGCATGATGAGTCCGTGGTCTATGGGGATGAGGCTGTACCTGCGGTGGGAAGTAGACGCGCCGGATAGACGCGGAAATGTGACGCGGTGGAAATGGACGCTCCAAATAGAGGCGCCGAATAGGCACACCAAATAGACACACCAAATAGCCGCGCCAAACAGACGCGGCAAACAAATGCTTCGCGCGCACCTGGATGGCTTCTTATCAATCGTGACGATCCGCTTGAGCATGTCCTCATCACTCGTGCCCAGGCTGCGGTTGTTCCGATAAAGAAACTGGTTGCACGAATCCTTTAGGCTCTTCAAAGGGGACACCAAAATGTTGCCATCGTTCCGATCCAAGTTCATCACCCGTATGTCCAAAATGGCAATCTTGTGAATGTCCCTAATGCTAAACTGTTTGTAGTCGTAGTTTCCGACGCTCTCTCTGGAATCGACGAATTCTTGTAACGACCCACATTTCCACTTCATATTATTCTCGTGGTCGACATATTTGAGCTTGCTCTTATTGTTAAAGTTTGGATTGCAAGCTTCTACCATGATGGTACAGGGAACGCTACTAAAATTGTTGTAGCTGTTGTCAAGTATGTAGGCAGCAATCTCTCTGCTGGCTCCTTCTCCAGATAGAACTCCAGACCGAAATCCTTCCTGATACATTTTCCCTTCATACCCTCTAGGGTTAAATGGGGCAAATGCTTCTTCATCCAAAGGCTTAAAAACAGAGCATACCTTCTTCTTGCTGTTGAATAGAAGGTAGGTTCCTCCTGTCCCATCCATAGTTAGCTTAGGAGAAATGTTTTTTTTAAAAGCTAATTTTATATCGTGTAGAATATTTTCAAAGAAAGGAGGGTAACTCTTTTGATCTATGACTCTTATGGATGCATTAGGGTTTGTATCCTTTATGGCCCAATTTAACCTTTTTTTTTTTTTTTTTTTTTTTTTTTTTTTTCATTTCGACTTGTACTTTCCAGATAGGTACTTATGATTCTATAGTTTGGCAATTTGATTCCCTTGTAAAATATTAGGATGTCATTTACCTTGACATCTCTGGGTAGATTTAACTTCTTTATCAGGAGTCGCTTCAACATTTGCACGTCGTAGAAGGGGAATATAAGCAGGCTGATGTGCCTGTTCCCGTTTATTTCATAAAACAGGGTGCTGATCACATCGTTTTCGTCATTTACTCGAAGGGCATTGTGTGTGCTGAAGTACATCTGCTGCGACATCGCCAGGCTGTTGCTCCCCATGATGTAGCGCGGAGAAGACAGTTACGAGGGGAGGAGATGTGCGAATGAGGCATTTACAGGGGAAACAGCTGCGCGGAGGAGGCAACCGCGGTTAAAAAAGAAAACTGTGAAAGCCAGAATGGACCAGATGTGTGTCTCCCAAGCAGGATGCGACGTGTGTGGCGTAGCGTACCAACGGGGAAAACCGTCACTCGATGCAGATCGTCAGGGTAGCTGCTCGCATACGCTCCTTGATGGCATACACTCTTTCATCACATGCGCTCGTTGCTCTTGTACGCGCGTTACACCTGTTACACTCGCGGCAAACAGAAAACGGGGACTCATGGGGGGACCCAAATCGCAGTGGGTTGCGTGCACATGAATCTTCGCGCGGGTGACCGACGTGTGTGTGGGTGCGGGGGGCGCGCTCCCTCGAGGAGGGACACGCGCGGTTAGTGAAGCGCCGTTAAAAGGGGGAGGTCTTAACGGTTAGCAGCGTTAAAAAGGGGCAGTCTTAACAGTTAGCAGCGTTGACACAATGCCGGGCCAACACACACCCGATCCGCAACACAGTCACGCGTGCACCCGCCAGCTTCCATACCACGCTCGCTTCCTTTCAAGCCCCTCCCTTGCAACATTCACACCGACTGCATAGTCAGAAGCGAGTAGGGGTGGAGGTTCGAGTGCAGGTACGTGTAGGCAGACAAAAAAGCAGCGCTTTTTCGGAGTGTACTCCTCCCCTTCAGTACCCTCTACACCGATGCTCCTCTTCGCTATGCAGATCGGGTATATTTCCTGGGGAAGGGGCACCGAAGCAGCGGCGTGGGGGAAGCGGCAGAGTAAGGCACTTTTACGGTCATACCCGCACCATACTTATATGCGCGTTGGCTTCCACGCAAAGGTACACGTGTGCACTCACGATGGACTCTCCCCCCTGTGGCGGCCCCATCACAGTATTCCCTACAAAGCGAACACGCTCGGGGGATACATCTGCGTGGCGCGAATATAGTCACGAACTGATCTGTCGAAGCATCGATGAAGTGAGTAGGTAGGCAGCTAAGCAGCTAAGCCTATGAACAAATGTACAGATGTACCCTTCGGGAACAATACTGCACGCGCTCCGGAAGGATTTTCGTAAAAGGGGGCAACATTAATGGAGCACATAACATATGCACAACGACAAAACAAAACAAAAGGAAGCGAAGCGAGGTGAAGCAAAACGAATTCAAGCAAAACGAAACAAGTGACTGTGTGGAAGTAGCACATGGGCCGAAATCACTACGTGCGTGTAATTAATCACGCCAAATGATTGCATACATAACGCCCCTACCTGGGGTGAAGTGGTGTAGTAAATCCAGAGGTGTATGTAGGGGGGCGAGATTAATTCCACTGGGAAGAAAGGGGCGAGGCGGGAAGCATATACACCACGCTGCGGCGAAAAGGGAGCGCTCCACAAGAAGCCACATTCGTATGGCACATTTGCCTCCGCGCGAAACGCACGGGTGAATAACCAAATGAACCTAGCAGAAGGAAGAAGTGCGTAACAATCGCAAGGGGGGCAGGATGCAAAAATGCGCCAACAGTTTTGTACACGAATAGATGGCCTTTTTTTTTTTTTTTTTAAATCAGTCGTGTAGTGTACCCGTAGTGTATGTATGCATGTATGTGTTTAAGAGGCATATAATACTTCCCCCCCTCGTGAAATCGCATTTGCCCGCGTCTGCTTAAGCACACTACTGCTATGTACATGCAAAAATGGGACTTCACACTTGGGGGTACAAATACATGTATACTTCATATATATGTACATATATTTCCATACCCCCCATGTGGCAGCTTCTTCAAATGTTCCTGGCACTTCCCCTTTTCCGCCGAACAGGGCTACCGCACGACGCATGAAGCGGTTGACAACGCGTATTCGCGCCCCATATGTGTGATGCCTCTACGGCCGCAAAAGAATGCAACAGTTACTGTGCGACACGCGAAGGGGTAACCACGCAGGATTTATATCTTCTATAAAATTGAAGCAGACTTTGTTCATTCAGCGAAGTGGCTGAAGTGGCGGAAGTGGTAGAAATGCAAATGGCCTTTTTCATACAGTCGCTCATTTTTGCACCAAACTAGCTGCATTTGTTTTTACGTTGTCTGTTTCTTTCGACTTCTTTCCGTTTCTTTCCGTTTCTTTCCGTTTCTTTCCGCTTCTTTTCGTTTCTTTCCGTTTCTTTCCACTTCTTTCCGCTTCTTTCCGCTTCTTTTCGTTTCTTTCCGTTTCTTTCCACTTCTTTCCGCTTCTTTCCACTTCTTTCCGCTTCTTTTCGTTTCTTTTTTTTCTTTCTTTTTTGCAAAGGTGTTTCACATTTCTTACACCCTAGACGATTAGATCGTTACGCCAAAATGATGACGCTCCCGCACACTCCACGCGGCTTAAATTGACGCAAAAAAAAAAAAAAAAGGGCAAACAAAAGAACAACCCGGAAAGAAGTACATACAAAGGAACAGCTTAATGGCTCATGTACCCCATACAACATTTCACGTCTGGCACATTTTTGGCGATCTTGCTTACACCATGCCGACGTGTCCTTATGGCCTTCCGGTGGAAAATTCCCTTTACATGCTCTGAATGCCACTCCACCGTGTCATTTCCCTATTTTCCACCGAGCTAGCCATTTTTTTGTTTTTTTGTTTTTTTTTTTAATCCGCTCGGCTAGTTTTTCCCCATTTTTTGGGTGATCAATTTTAGGCAGATGGCACCCATGTGAGCATGTTCCTTGGCATGTCCTATGGTTTCCCTCGTTATGTTTCCTAAAGTTCAATCGTGGCTCATTCGCACGAGTGTATTTTGTTTTCCGCGACCCCTTCCACTTGGAAAGAAAACTTGTCATACCTCCATGCATACTCGCGTGTGACCATATGAGTCTTTGCCCCCATGTAATGGGGTGCACACTTATGTGGATCTCCTTCGGTCATGCATGCCCCCTTTTTTTTTTTTTCTTTACAACTTGTTTGCAAAATGAGAAGTGGTGACGCGCTAAAAGGATATTCGCGGGAGGAAGCCACGGAAGCATAGGCGTGTTAACTTCCCTCCCAAAGTGGGGATACCCTCATCGTAAGAACGTTTTGGAACCACGCTTGATGGGCTATATGTGAACTTCCAAAGAGGGGAAAAGAAAGGGAACATCTCCTTTCGGGGGTTAGGAAAGATAACCACCATGAAATGGAAACCCAGTAGGCTAATACAAAATTGACTGGTATGGTTTAGTTCCATTTCCGAACGTGCATGCAGGGAGCATTGGAAAGGGAGGATTGTCAAAATGGCGTTGCCGATAAGGTGACGATTTGTGTACTTCCACTGGAGAAGATGATTTTTCTCAAAATTGGGGAAGCCCACCGTGTTGCATGAACAGATAAGAGCCTTCCCCTCCTCGATAGGCAGTTGTAGCAGTGCTTAATTCACAGCATGGAAAGTAAGCCTTTCGGGAAGGGTCAATATTGCCGCATTCCTTTCGCGCATGCAGGAGGGGGGGATGTGGATGTTACCGCACAGGAGTGAATAGTGCCAAGTGGTGGGTTGTAACATGAGGAGTTGCAGCGGAAGGGGGTTGTGACCCAAAAGAGGTTTCCTCATCGCCTGGTGGATATGTGTTTCCAAGGGATAAAAAAAAAACACCCTTCGGGAGCGTGCAGGGAGCGCCTTTATTGTTTTTTTTTTTTTTCACGCACACAACTTGTATCATTAAAATATTGCTTTCCCTCTAGGTCGATCACCTCCATTTGGTTTCCGCAAACTGGGAAAAGAGGGAGGACCACGGAAAATTACCAACTGATTGCCAATCCGTGCAACAAACATGTTAAAGATGGCAAAAAAAAGAAAAAAAAAAAAACATTCACCTGAAAGCTTGCTTAGGTGCTGCTTGACTGAAATGGTGTGATAAGCCTGCCCCATGGGCAGTTAAAAAGAACAAAAAAAAAACAACCTGTTGCATTTCCTGCAGGAAGGTACACGACAGGCGCTATACGGCAGACGCAGAACTTCCTCTTTTTTTGTACGTCGGTGAAGAGGCTCAGGGAGGGGGGACGTCGTACTTCGTCGCTAACTACACATTTGAAGGCAGTTGTAAATGTAAAGCGTACAGCCCTTCTTCTTCGCGCAATAATTTTGTCCACCCATGGCAGAAGAGGTGTATATAATGAAGCTTCTGCACATGGGTGTACAAGTAATGTATGGCCTTCAGGGGATATACTTCTTTTCCCCTTTTTGACCCCTATATTTTTTTTTTTTTTTTTTCCTTCACCCCTTGGCTTCTTTCGAACCTGGGAGTAACTCCACTGCGTGTTGCCCAGGGTAAACAGAAATGACAGGGTAAAGCTGCAGGTGATTTTTCACCTGGGCAGGCATGTACACCTATCAGGTTGCTCGAACGTTGGTAAGAAGCGCGTATAGCGTTGGCTTAACTGGGAGGAGGAAAAAAAGAAAAAATAAGGAAAAAAAAAAACGGAAAAAGGAAAAAAGAAAAACTAAAAATGGTGAAGGAAAAGGAACCCCTCCCAAATGAAGCTTCTCCTGCGACATCGCCGAGGGGAACCCCCCGTGGTTAGAAATTGCCCATGTGTTTGAAAAGAAAAAAAAAATTCACTGGAGAATGGGAACAGCGACGTCGACGATGGGAGGAACCTCCCACTATTCAAGTTCAGATTCAGGCTCAGTTTTTTTTTTTCTTTTTTCTTTTAAATCCCTCTTTTCCGCGCTCGGCTGACGCCCAGCCCCTCGTGTGCTTCCCTTTCCAGAAATAAATTGCCTCTTCAAAAGAAACTGCCACTTCAAGTACAAAAAGACAAGTGCCTGCGTGCACACAGGGACGTACAATTCCTGGCCATGCACATGTACGTACGTACGTGCACTAAATTGGCACGTGGATGCGCGGGCCAGCAAGTACTACAAAAGGGGAAGCAGCTTATGCCTTTTTATTCTATACTGGGAGAAGAGGTGTTTTTTTTTGCACCTGCTTGCCATACCGCCTTGGATGTAATGCGCATTCGCAGCAGGTATGCTTCACTTTCGCGGTACCTATACAGCACATATGCTTGTGCATGTTGGAGGAACTGCAAGGGGAGGCAATTTATAGAGCGATGTTTCTTGCCACGTAGGCTGATGCACATGCACGAACAAGCGCATACAAAACGCGTACAGTCCGTGCAGCCTGGGCAGGTACCCGAGAATTTGGCCGTATGCGACCCCCAAGGAGCTTCCGCACGGGTAGAGCCCAGTAGGAAGAAAAAAAAAAAAAAAACTTAAGGATAAAACCACAAGGAAAGCTAGAAGGAAATGAAATTAAAAGACTCGTTCTACATTAAGCTAAAAAAAAAAAAAAATTGAAATCCTGTTGATTTTTTTTTTTTTTTAAGAGGAAGAAATACTCCTGCTAATGTTGTAGAATGTGTGTACCCCAAAAGTGATGAAAAAAAAAAAGGGGGAACAGGAAAAATTTTTTTTTTTTTTTTTTTTTTCTTTTCTTTTTTTTTTATTAATTGTACCAGAAAAGGAAAAAAAAAGTGAGCAAGTCTTTAGTTTACGAAAAACGTAAGAGGAAAACACAATGATGTTAATAGCAACGTGATTTTTGCTACACATATTTTTTGTAACAGCGCGGTTTTTGCTACACTTTCTGCGACTACGCAGATTTTTCGATAGATTAAGGAGCTAAGACAAACGGTTTTGAAGCTCGCGTGAGAAACCGGCGCCGGTATGTGCATACCAGAGCGCTGGACCTCCTTGTACTCCATGCGCCCCCTCCTTCCCTGTGAGGCTTGTTGAACTAGGCGGCGCGCGCGGCCCTCTATTTTTAAAGAGCGCACACTTAAGCGGTCGAGCGAGCCGCCCTTCCAGCGCATACCGGTGCACACAGATACGTACGTACATACCGCCAGGCATATACATCCCTACGCGTAGTAACCTGTACACATCAACGCAACCAGTCACAGAAACTCACCCCCATGCCTGAAAAACTCAACTCCGTATATTGTGCAACCTCGGGTCATAAACCCCAAACAGATACCAGGCACAACGCCCCCTCCCAATGGCGCCAAGTTTTGTTTCCCCATGTGTTTTATTCCCCTGATTTTTTTTTTTTTTTCTTATAAATCTGTTTTTTTTTTCCTACAAATAACCGTGGGAAGAGTCTACTTTGTGGGGAAGACTGTGCTCACATTCGTGAATACACATGAGCGATAGGTTTTCCCCCTAGTTTGTAAAAAAAAAAAAAAAAATTCGCATGAATAGACGGGTCTTGCTCAGATTGGTAACGGGGAGGAGGCCTCCACAGTTTTGTCCGCCGTGGTAAGCCAGCCCCCCGTACCTGTCCTCTTCGAGACAGACCCATAATTGTTAACGGGAAGTGACCCCCACATGTGCACCTCGAGTCGCCCCCGAATAGTACATCTTAAGAGACCGCTGAATTGGACAAGTAGGCCAAGTGCCTCACCACAATCCCCCCTGAATCATGCATCTGAAGACGAAGATACGCAGCTTCCTAACCCCTGATCCAGACAGGAACGCCCACAATTGTATACACATCGAGAAAGAGCTGATACAGAACATGCACAAGATTTACAAGCATCATGGTGAAGAAGGCGGCAGCAGGAAGGGGGCTACCCCCCCACATCACCTGTTCGACCGCGAGGACTACGTGGACTTCCCCCCTTTTAACAGAACACCGCATCTAAACAGAACCACGGATGTACACAGAACCACGGATGTAAACAGAACCCCGGATGTACATAGAACCCCCGATGTACACAGCATCCGCGTTGAGTTGAAACTAAAGTTAGACGTTACACATGCCGATGGGGAGACCGACCCCGATTCGTCCTTCTATCTGGATATCAACCCGAGGGGTGTCATGTCCAGAAACCAGAGAACCTTCGTTTACCAGTACAGGAGCACCAAGCCGATGCGGGACCAGGAGCTCGATCAGCTCACCAAGCAGCAGCGGATGAAATACGTAAGGGGGAGAGCGAGTATATGATATGCGTATGTGGAAGCAACGATGGGTCACTTTCCCCTGCATAGGGGCGGATACCCTTCCTATTTTTCTCTCCCTCCAAATGAGGGGCAAATCTTCCTATTTTTCTCTTCACCAACTGCCCCTTCCCCCCTGCAGTTCACCGCCCTGTCGCACCAACTCGCCGGAAGGACAGTCACCTTTCAAGGAACCACGTACAAGCTGCTGAACGTGCTACAGACGGCCATCTACGGAGGGGTGTACCTCGCGCAGGTGGTACAATCCGCGGAGGTGATGCAGCCAGGGGAGGAAGCTTCCGTGAAGAAGAAGGCCATAAAAATTTTGTCCAAGCATCTAATCGAGTTAGCAAAGGATAAGGTTCAGGAGGATCCGCTCTCAGAGTATCACTACCGAAATTGTATGAGTGGACACAGTAACATCCTCAGCTGCGATACCATCTTTGATGACGATTATTATGTATATATGATTATGCCCTTTGCAGTACATGGTGATTTATTCGAAGTGATGAAGAGTCGAAGTAGACCCTTCACAGAGGAAGAAGCCAAGTATCTCTTCTATCAAATCCTATTGTCAGTTAAGTTTCTACATTGTAGGAGATTAGCCCTCAGAGACATTTCTCTAGAGAATGTCCTTTTGTTTGAAAATGAACACAACGGATTGATTTACCCTGTTCTCAATGACCCTGGACAGGCAACCTACTTCACTGTCAACAAGAAAAATGAAGTTACCCTCTTAGAGTATACCAAGATATTTGGAAAAATCTTCCGGCCCCCAGAGGTATATGAGAAATGCAAATATGATCCGACAAGGATAGATATATTTTGTGTTGGCTACATCTTATACTTTTGCTTAACAAAGCAGGAGCTATTCAGATGTACCTTAGCCAAGGACATGCACTGGAATATGCTAAAGAGCAGACACTACCATGAGCTGTTGAGGGAGAAGAAGGGATTGCACTTGTCAGATGCCGCCATAGACTTCATATTTCGGTGCTTGGAACCGAATTTTAGAATGAGACTTGAAATTGGGGAGGCGCTCAGGCACCCCTGGTTTAGGGGAAACTTCTTTCCTGTGCACAACCGGAGTTTGTTTCCGCTTCATTGGGACGATGGGGTGGATGAGGGGAGGGCTCCCATGAGAGAAGCCGCTTCTAGAGACTGCTGCTCCGGAGACCCCTCCTCGGCCGTCTTCAAACTTTCCAAAGAAATCGAACAATGCGCAAGAAGGAAGAATGTAACTATAAATCAGAACTCCTCCATCAGATTCAGCATCTACGAGCATGTGATTGTTCCCTCTCCTCCTTCTGTCGCTCTCCCCCCCAAGGCCTACATCAGCGGGGGTAACAGCCCCTCCCTTGGTTTGAACAGTACACACAGGAGGGAATACCCTCCAGAGGGTGAACCCCATGCGGAGGATGGCCTCCTCATGGGGGAGAAGTCGTCCCATCGGTTTGGCAACATCCAGGGGAAGCGCGCTGACGACAAGGCCAGCAGGGCCACTCCCACATGGACAGACATTAACAGCAGCTGCAGGAGGATCCCCCCGCATGTAAGCAGTTACCCGTACGTGGGCAGCCACCCGAAGGAGGTGTTACCCCCCAGCCCCACAGATTATCTTGGCGGCAATCTGGCCGAGGGTGCTGTCTATCCTTACGCACAAAACATTTATGCGAAGAAGCCTGGCCTTGTGAGGAAATCACCCCCGCCGGTAGAGATATCAGAATGGATGAAGAAGCATAACGACTCCGCCTCTAACCAGACATGTTACACAAACTGGACAGAGGGAGACAAACAAAGCATCGTCCATAACTCACCACCAAGTTGCAGTGCACTTAGGGAGAAGTCCAAATGTAACTTTCTGATGAGCCATAAGGAAGGTACATACATAATGATCGGAATGAAAAGGAAGAAACGGAGACTAAGTTCCGATGGGGGAGAAGCAGCGGAGGAAGCAGCGGGAGAACCACAAAGAGGTGATAATCCCCTCCTTGAAAGCGCAGGAAGTAGCTTTCACCTGATGGCTAGCCAAGCGTTACACACCGGGGCACAACATGATACACCTAACACGGTGCAGAAAAGTCCTCATCACACGTTAAGAACTGAAGAGGTCACTAAGGGGAGTGGCCTCCTGAGCATCTTCTCGGAGAGGAAAAAATTACCCAATGGAGAAGGACTACCAAAGAATGGAACGGCTAGCAAGAAGGTTGATTATCCGATTGGACCTTTCAACGAAGGGTCCTTCTTCCATGTGGAGGAGGGACACACTGGTTGGGGAAATATCTCGAGGAGATACACCCCTCTAGAGTGGAACAGAAATATGATTAGAAAAAGAGTCAGTAGATGGGAAAGAGACAAAGAGGACATGATGCTGCGAATGATGCAGAGAGGTGGGTGTCAAAATGGATCACTTAACATTCAACAGAGGGACACTAACAAGAGAGAATACATCGACGAAGGGGCAGAAATGGCACCTCCTCACGGTGAGACATCATTGGAGGTGAAACTAGGCGAAAGGTGGGGAGACGTCCACATGGGAGGATTTACAAAAGAAGAAGAGACATGCACAGCTGAACTGGAAGGAGTTGTCTCCCCCATCAATACAAGCCCACTACACGACGTCACAGTTGTAACAGGAGGGGATATTCCACAGAGAACAGATCGGATGGAGACAAACAATTCGAATGAAAAAAATGAAAAGAAAGAAAAAAATGAAAAAAATGAAGGAACAAGAAACACCACCAGTTATAATCCAAACGGAGGAAATGGCAACGATTTTTTCCATTTAAATGAAGTGATAATCGCAGAGAGGAAGGCACCTTACAGAGGAGTTGACTTGGGGGAGATGTTCCAAAGGGGTAAGGAAGCTCCTGCAAATGGAGCACACAACGGTGGAGATCCCTGCAGGAGAGTAAAAAGGTGGTGCAGTCTAGGCGGAAGAGAAGTCTTCTGGAATGACTTTTCTCCAAAGGGTGTCTTCACTCCTTGCAATGAAAATTTTTACCGTGAGGAACGTACACCAAGCGTAAGTCCAGGAAGTCACACAGATGAACATCCTCCTCTAGGTGAGTCGAAAGAAAAGGTAAAAGGGACTCCACCGGATGAAGAAATTAACAACGGAGAGTTACTTCCCCACAGAGATGATTCATCCTACGCCCATATAAAAGACGAAATGGAATCTCCCAGACTGACTTCCCCATCGTGTTTGCATTCCAATTGGTCATCATCGTGCGAGGGCAACTATTCTGATGTAGTAACTACCCATGTTGAATCGCTCAAACGGTGCGCATCCCAGAACAAGTGTGAAGAACGAAATAAAACGGATTCTAACTCGTTAGGAAGATGTAGCGAGGGGGAATCAGGGCAGATGTGCACCATTGTGAGTAGGAGCGCGTCCTTTTCCATAGATCAGGGGAAGGGAAGCACGTCGGACAATTTAATCACAACTATGTCGTCGTGCTTGTCCGAGGTTGACTTAGAAATGGCCGGGGCGAATATGAAAAGGGAGTGCCCCACGCAGGGTGGATCCAAGGATAGGAAGTGCACCCTGCAGGGGGGCGAGGCGGCCACGTGCGATGAGATGGTGCGTAGTGAGATGGTGTGCGGCGAGATGATGTCCAATAAGGTGATGAATCATGGACTTCCCTCCGGTAAGCTTCCGAACGGTGACCCCCACGACGAAGAGGAAGATTTCAAAGACGCACTGGAGTACGAACTGGAACACGAGCTGGAGAGGGAGATCAGGGAGGAGGAGCGACAACTCGAGAGAGAGCTAGAAGTGGAGCTGCAAAGGGAGTTGCACAGAGGGGTAGACGTAGGATTAGGCGTCGAATCGGGCGTGGGATCGAGAGTCGGTTTAGGCGTCCGATCAGACGTAGGACCTATCGTGAAGTCATGCGTAGAATTAGACGAGGTGCCATATGTAGAGCTGGACGTTCATCCATACGTAGATCTCGATGTTGTGCGGTTACAGGCGGGGTCTTCCTGCGCATCCGAGGGGGGGAAGCTAGGCCGCAAGGGGGCCTCTCCGCCATCTGGAAAGGAGAAAGTTAGAAACGGTTCGAGTTGCACGTCGAAGGAGCAGTATGAATCCATGTCAGATGTGGAAGGCCAACCGGGATGGTCCCCCCAATGGCAAGAGGGCAACGCAGTGAAGATGCCCCCGAACAACACATGGAGCCATTCGAATAGGACAGAAAAGGGGAACCAAGAAATTAAGACTAAGACAGCGTGTAAAAACTCAGTGAGTGGCAAGAAAACACAACGGGTCGGAGAGCTTATGATGGAAAAAGACACGATGAAGAAACGTGCAACAGTATCTGGGATCTCCACGAAAAGAAGAAACAGTCCTTGCAAGTCCCAAATGAGAAAAAAAAAGGCCGCTAACAAAATGAAGAAGAAAGTGTACTTTTCTGTAAACCCAGAAAAAAGGAAGAGCAAAATTGTGATGCTTCAGAAATGTGTCCTCAGTGAAGGGTTAAGGAGCAGTAAGAGTGGACCTGCAAAAGGGAACACCCCCAAAAGTGGGATCGCTACGAAGGGGATCTCCACAAAGGGGATTGTCAATAAGGGGATCTCCACAAAGGGGATTGTCAATAAGGGGATCTCCACTCCAGGGATCGCCACTACCCGGATTGTCACTACCAGGATCGCCAGCATCGCCACGCCTCACCCCTTGGGCAGACACACAGAAGCCCTTCACCGAAAAGGCAGGGATGAACCGAACGACATGGGCTCCATTGTCGACTGCACGAGTAGGAAGGGGGCGCCAAAAACGAAGGCGAAGATGTCCTATGACGGGAAGAAGTGTTTATCGAAGCGGCACACCATATCGGAGCTGAGTCTGGCAGGAGGCGGCAATATCGGCGGCAAAATCCACAGTGGAAAATCACCAGGGGGGAAGAGCACTCCACTGCATCTGCCTTACACCAGGACCACCGTGCATGCGCTCCGTGTCGTGGGGAAGAGACACACCATTTCTGACGCGACAACTGATGGGAAGAGTCGCGAAGGTGTAGGGGCACGCTCGGTGAAGCCAAGGTGCGATGGGGAGTATCTCTCCAAGGGGGGCGTAAGGGGCATGGAGGTGCGCCCCACCTCGAGGGGCACGGATGGAAGGATTAGACTGAAAGGTGAGGCAAACGCGAGCGATGGCATCTGTGGTAGCATCCATGGCGGCGTCCGTGGCAGTGTCGAGGGAGTGCTCGCCAACCAGATAGCCAAATGGAACGACAAACCTGCAGAAACGAAAGCTCGAAGGAACCACAACCAGATGGACAGAACCTCTGCAGAGGAGCGGAACCATGTGGATAAAGAATTTAAGGACAAGCAAAGAAGCACTCTGGTAGAATCGCACCGAGGTGGTGAATCATCCACGGAGGAGCCGAACACCATAGACAGGCACCGCCCCCTCCAAGGCTTCAACACCATAGGGCTTTATGCAAATGGAGGAGAGACCCATGTGAACCACAGATTAGCTACCCCAGACGAAGTGCACATAGCGGCTCAAAGGGAGCAGAAGGATTTGTTGAATGGCAATTTTCCCCCTGTTTGGAAGAGAGGTGAAATGGACAAACACAGTGCAGGGGAAAAGATGCAAGGCTGCCGAGAAGTGCTCCTACCCTGCTTAGGAGCAAAGGAGTCCCCTTCACATTATAGAAGCAGCGTCGGTGAACAGACTCCCGAGCGGGTAAAGGGAAGAAGCACTATGACGGTGGACATCCCTTTGGAGAAGGACTACGAGAAGGACAAGTCATCTTTGAGGGGAGACCCTCGTATGGTGGTAACCCCCAGACAGCTAAAGATCAATGTGAAGAAGTGCCCGGAAGAGACATCAGCGGGGATAAGAAGGAAAGCAGATGGAAGTACCAGAATCTCGAGTGATGAGTTAGTACTGAATAAATTTTTGGCTGAAATGGGGGGGAACATCCCTGCAAGAGTACCCAAACGGGACAGCGTGAAGAAGGGAAGCTCCAAAGGTATCCAACCGAACAGAGTAAGCGCACACGGGGAAAGGGGGGGGACCAATGTGATAAAGCAGAAGAGTTCCCTGTGTAGGACTGTAGTGGGTAGTCAAAGGGGAGATAACGCAAAGGAGGGGATGAAGCAAACGAAGAAGAATGAAAGTAGGAAAACGAAAGACGGGGTAGCCAAACGAGGGGGTGCTCACGTGGGGGGAGACAGAGAAAAGTACCCAAACGGGGTGACACCTAACAAAGTCAAGCTTCCCGAAGGGAAGAGCGTGAGGGCTGCTCAACAGGGAAGCGCTGTCTACTCCAGTGCAGGAAAAAAAGACAGCTACCTGGAGAAGCGAAAAACTTATGTGTTCTTTTTTAAAAAGGGCCTGAAAGGCAAACTGGAGAAAATGAACCGAAAGGTAGAGGCAGAAAGGGATATGAAAAAAGTGGAGGGCATTCTGCAGAAGGGGAGAGAAATGAGCGGAAACCACGTCGATGCTAACAGGATGAAGAAGACACTCGAAGAAGAGAAAGAAAAAGAGGTGAAACAGAAAAAATTATATAAAAAAGTGTCCCCAGGGGAACCGCAGGACGTGCCCCCATTAGAATCAAGGAGCTTCCTCGGCCAGATGACGACGTGCAGATACACTCATCATGTGAATGAAAAAGGGAAAGAACTTCATTTCCACAGTGGGGAGAACGGCCTGAAGAATGTCATTTGCCACCAATCAGTTAGCGGCAGTGGGGTGGAAGTTCCATCTGAAGTGACATCCCCGAGGGGGGACAGTAACGTCTATGATGCGAGGAGGGTGGCACACTTTAGCCACTGCGAATCGAAAAATGGAAGGAGCAATCATTCCTTGGGGACACGCAGCATGGATGTAAGTTGGAAGGACACATATGATTTCCACCGCAATGGGAACGATGGTGAAACGAGGCATGGTGTCAGAGGCTCCTCTCCATCGAATGCGAAGAAAAGCGGGGTGGAAACTGCAGATGGATCGTGCACGGGGCGGAGAAAGGATGTTCCCATTGGAGGGAAGATAACGCACAGTTATGCCTCAACGGGTCCATCGCAAATGGGTTCTCCTAAACCTGCCAGACAACGGGACGTAGAATCCCTTTCGAGGAGAAACGCAGTGGGCGACACACCTTACGCAGATAAGGTAAACATTGAAGAACGGGACGATGTAAAGATCCATCAGAAAGGTGTCCTCCCCGAGGGGTTAATGCAAGGGGAAAGAGTTTCCACCAAGCGGGTTGCATGTATGTCTTCGTATTGTGACCACCCGGGTGATGAGGGGCTCCCACGACGTGAGTCCCGGCCGAATGGGAAGCTGTCACAGGGGCTGAGGCTGTGCAGACGAATAGTGGATGCATCGAAAGGGGAGCCAACAACCCTCATGGAGACGGCCCCAATGATGGCAAATAGAACTGACGCGAATGTCGCAGGTGAAAACAGAAACGGGGGGAAAAGTCCAACTCATGGAAACGCAAAAGAGGCAACACAAAGAGAAAAGTACAGCCAAAAGGAATCCACCAATTTTACACAACACCAAATGGGAGGTGAAAGATGCAGCAACGGTAGCAGAGTCGACCCACATGGGAATATAAACCAGGAGGGGATGTCCCATGCCAAAGAGAAGATGAAACGCCTGAACTTGAACGGTCAAATTCAAAGGAATGCTGAGAAGAGCACTCTCCAGATTAACCCAAAGGTGGAAGAAAGCCCTTCCATGTGGTGGTCCCAAATAGAACAGGGCACTGAGACGTATCTGCAGGAAGGCCAACGGAAGAAAAAACAAAATACTAACTCATGTTTGAATTTAAAAGGGGACGAGATGAAGAGAGTTTTCCGTTCGTCTCCCCACTTGGTTCACTTGCATCAATCCAAGGTTGATTCCCATATGCTGACGTCTGCCCATGTGCCGATGTCTGTCCATATGCCGATGTCTGCCGTAAGGCCAAGGAATGTCACTCCAGGGGGTGTCACTCCCACTGTGAAAGGAGGAGAAGCAGTTCCAGCAACACCTGCAGAACCGGTTGTACCCTGCGGCGTAGTCCAGGAGGAGGCGTACACGCCAAGACCGTTCAGTGCTCACGATAACTACGCAGTCGCCAAGGGGACGAACCCAAATGGTCCCACTGTTAGAGCGTATAAATTGCCAAACGGCCATCATTATGGGGCTCAAAATGTATTCATCAGATGCAACGAACAGAAAAAAGTGGCCTATCCAATGGGGGATGCATCTGGAAGGAGGAACCAACTACTAGAGAAGACGAAAAATGACCAGGAGGGGAGCAACCGCAACGATGCGTATGCTAAACCATTGGGAGCTACCCACCAAGGGGGGACAAATAAGACCTACATCTCTTCACACGGAGCATTCCGCTACACAGATCCGAGGCAGACAAAGAACAACTTGATCTCAGGAAAGAACAAGAAGAATTCTAACTTGAGCATCCTGTGGTGGAAGACTTAGGAGAGAGGATTTCCCTCTCCCCCTTGGACTATATTTGCGTCACGAAACAGCGGAACGCATACGGAAGTCGTCACTCGCATATATGTACTGAAGAGGTTCAGAGTGGTAGGCAGTTTTTCACAAAATTTGGAGACGCTTCAATGTATAGAAGTCTGTTCGTCAGTCCACCACGCGATGTGTGTTGCGCACCGTGCGTACCTTCCATTTCGCAGACCAGTTTACACTTCCCCATTTTTCCTATGCACCTTTTAAATGTATGCTCCTCTCGTTGGGTCGGAGCGCAGCGCGTCTGCTCTTCGCCACGCCAGGCCGCTTTTTTTCCCCATCTCGTATTTTTTTTTTAAGGCAAAATGTTGTTCTGTGCCTTCAAGGGGGAGAACAAAAAAAGAAGAAAAAATAAAAAAAAACTGCATGCAGGGAAACTTCTTTGGGGACCCTGCCAAACGGAAGACTAAATTATTTTTGTTTTATTTTTGTGTCTGTTTTGTTTTATTTCTACTTTGTCTTATTTCTACTTTGTTTGATGTCTGCTTTGTCTTATTTCTGCTTTGTCTTATGTCTGCTTTGTTTTATTTCTACTTTGTTTTATTTCTACTTTGTTTTATTTCTACTTTGTTTTATTCCTGCTTTGTTTCCATTCTGCCTTGTTTCCTTTCCCAGCCGATTCGTGATTTTCGGTTGGCCGCTCAAAAGGGAAATCCGCCTCGCCATAAGGCTCTCCTCAGAGGAACTGCAAAGGAGGAGAGACATCTCTCCCCGGAGCTTCCTAACTTTTCGCCGCTCCAAAATTGGCAATTTGTCATTTTAAACACATCAAAGGGGAATCGCAGAATTCAAAATGGGGTTGCAAAAAAAGGAAAAAAAAAAGTTCATTCGAATGCAAGCAAGAAGGGGCTACTAAATGGCGTACAAAAAAGGGACAATTAAAACGTGGCAATTAAAACGGGACAATTAAAACGTGGCAATTAAAACAGGGCAGTTAAAACGAAGCAATTAAAAAGGGGTTCGCCTCACAACGGGAGTGAACAGGTGGCGTAACTCCCTCATGCAACGCTCAGGTGAGAAGTCGAAACGGAATATTTTACAGGAGGGGGAGGAAAGCGTAGATGAAGTGACACGAAAGTGGAGCATTTTCCCACTCGGTAGGATCAAAAATGGCTTGAAAAAAAAGGGGGTGAGGTTCTTTTCTCACCTAGGGAAAGAGTTACTCGACGGATAGGGGTCCCCCCTTCTACAAAGCTTACCCCTGCAGGGGACAGACAATCTCACTCGTTACTCCTCACTTCGAATTCTTAATAACGATTAGGACTCCCCAGAACACGGCCCATATCCACCCGATCAAGGGCACGAGGAGCTGCAAAATGCCGATTATGAGGTCATCGATATCTTTGTTAATTATACCCAGAATGATCATTCCAATTCCGAAGAAGAAAATATTGACGACTCCGAAAATAATGTTCAGCGAGGAGTTGCCATTTTCGGGGACCTCCAGGTTCATAATCTTGTCTATGATGTTCGACGTCATTGTGTTTGTAAAGAAGAGGATGATGGGGTAGGGGCGGGATGTGGTCTCCTGGGGAAACGCCCCGCTTGAACGTAGGAAGCGGTAGAACGAGGGGCGCTTTCGCGCGGGTTTACAACTGGTAGGTGGGTTTTCTCCAAACGGCTTCGCGGGCCTTCTGCGAAGGGGGTGAAGCGGGGCAGCGGTGGGGTGGTGATACGGTGGAGCGGTGAAAGGGTGAAGCGATGACGCGGAAACGCGAACGTGTCACCGGCGGCAATTTACCACTTCGGGCGAGACGCCTCTCGATAAGCACAATTTCGCTTCTGCTGTGGAGTTGGCTCGGGTCGCTTCCTCTTCTGGGGAGCACTTTCTCACAAACAAATTCGCAATCGTATGGCTGTAAAATGGTCGCTGCGTGTCAGTTTATACGTGTTTTCTACTCGATTGAGTAAAGTAATACTTTGATGAGTCATCCACGCTGCATCGGTGGAATGCGCATATACAAAAGTAACTTTTTTTGTACGCTTTGCATTGGGAAGATTTTTATTTGAATTTGTTTTTTCGGACATGCGTATGGCCACGTGAAAATAATGTTGTAGTCGAAACGGGGAAAAGAAGGTTGAGCGTTTTTTTTTTTTTTTTTTTTTTCTCCCCATCAATTAGTAAAGTTAGCACCGCCACTGCACTCCAGCCTGGGCGACAGAGCGAGACTCCGTCTCAAAAAAAAAAAAAAAAAAAAAAAAAAAAAAAAAAAAAAAAATAGAACGTGAAAAGGACGTCCACATTAAATCCACTTGCATGTCGTAATCGACAAGGGGAAGAGGGAACATCATCACTTATGAGGAGCCATTCGTATGTGGGTACGACCGCTCTGCGTTTCCACCCCCCCGGAGGTAAGGGTATAATATACTACACCAAAATTTTGTCATTTTATTGCAAAGGCTTTTCCCTGGAGTAGAAAAACCAACACCTCAATGTGGTCACCCCATTTGAGGCACAGAGCAAAATCCACCTACTTCATTTCTTCACTGGATTTTTATCACTGTGCAAGCGCCCTAGCATATGGTCAACAGCGAAATGGAAAAATGTGTCAAGGCAGTGGGAAGAAAAAGGTACCCTCCATGTATTCCCTATAATTGCACAAAAGGGGGCTCAATCGAACGGTTCTGTGTTTGAAAAAACATGTTGGGCATAGGACATGCGTAGGTCACTTGGTGGAGGGGTTATTTTTTTTTTATTCTCTCTCTCTCTTTTTTTTTCCCCCTCCCTGTGTATACATAACATTGTGACGGTTTCTTCTTCCTGGCTGCTTACCTTTTCCTGCACTGTGTTCTTGTTGTCCCTGGTAGCATAGCGTCGTTGCAAGCTACTCTCCGATCCATTTTTCGACCGGAAAAGTCGAGGGGACGATGAAGGGATTTTCCCCCCTCCCGTTAGAAGGAAAAGGATCTTATGGCGCCGGTGCCAACAAATAGCGCAGCAGGGAAAGGAAAAAAAAAACACACACATATATATATACATGTACGTTTGTACACTTACATGGGTATAAAAAAGCAGCCCGGGGAGAGAACAACACAGGTAATGCGCTGCACGTGGTACGGTGGGAAGAAGAGTACGCGCCCCTTATACAGTTCGGGTAGGGAAGGGCGAATCCCGCTAACCCCCCTCCCCCCCACGCTCCTTCTGCACGCACCGCGAGTTGAACCACCATCTTGTCACTCCGTATTTCCTTCCTGCGCGGATGCTTGCCTCCCAAGTGCTGCTAACCCCCAAGGCCGCAGCGCAAGCACACTTATGAGGACTTGCCCCCCAAAATGAATCTTATACGATGCGTTTTCCTAAAAGCCATACTCACATGGTGTGCAGCGGGGAAGCTGAACCGCAACCTTTTTTCCAACTTGGTGAACATAGACATGGAATTTCTGGATGCTCATAAAAATGAGTTAATTGCAAAATACGTGCGTGACGATGACTACATGGTGTATGAGCAGATTACGAAGGATATGCATTTAAGAAGGAACTACGTTGAAGTGATCATCCGGGGTGACTTGAAGAACAAGGGCGATAAGAGCGTCGACAGCTTTGTCTTCTTGCTTCCCTACCACGAGGCATTTCAGGTACCCTCGAGGGGGAGGCCCCATCACCGCGACATCACCGCTTCGTCGACGCCCCATCACCGCCACATCACCGCTCCACCGCCCCCCTCCACAGGCCAGCACCCTCCGGGTGAGAGACCAGAACCAGAGCGAGCTGCGGTACCAAGTGCTGCAGGAGCCGAGGCGTGACGCCAGCGAAATTGAAGTGGACCCCTTCAATGAAGACTATGATTTGGAGCAATTCCAAATGAAGGCATACAGGGTGACTCTAAAAAGGAGATTGCACAAGGATGAAAAAGTCTCACTCCATTTTGGCTACACCCTTGGACAGCCCTATTTTCCATTCCCTGGTGACATATCCCCAGAGGAAGGACAGAAAGTTATGTTTTATCTTTCCTCCAAAATTCTCTTGCCCTACGATGTAGAAGAGAAGGAAGAGTTAAAAATATTTTTATGCAAAAATTGTGCCATCGTGCGGATAGAGGATGGCGATTTTTTGCGGAGCTTCGTTAAAGTCAATGATGACACGTATGTTTGTGAGAAGGGGGGAGGAAGAACTGTGGGGGAGCTTACCCAGGGGGGGGAGGACATCCGAAACAATCTAAATGAGTTCGTTGCAAAGGGGAATGAAATGGGCCGGTTCACGCTCGGACACAAAGCCCTGTTCTACTTCCGCGCTAATAACCACCTAGGCTACTTCGAGCGAGTCACCAAAGACATAAAAGTATCTCAACTAGGTTTTGTGTACGAACAGGAAGAATACATCCTGCGCAACGACGCAGCAAGGATACACACATTTGATCGGTACACTCTTAGTGATTACGAAAGTAGGCACACGTCCAAGGGGAAAGAGAAAGGGATAGCCAAAGGGTCAGCCAAAGGGACAGCCAAAGGGACAGCCAAAGGGACAGCCAAAGGGATAGCCAAAGGGATAGCCAAAGGGATAGCCAAAGGGACAGCGACAGGGACAACCAACGGGACAGCCAACGGGACAGACGATCAGTCCAGCACAATTATTTACTCCATGAAATCGAAAATAAATTACGACATATATGAATATGAATACTTCGACGATTTGGGAAAAATACATCTCATCCAAGCGGAAGAAATATTTGATCCTAAAAAGAGAAACAGCCATATTCAGTTTGACTTAAGGCCCAGGTACCCCCTTCTCGGTGGATGGAGAGCTCACTTTTTTAATTCCTTTTATCATCAATCGAATCTGTACAGAATTAAAAACAAGGAGAATTATTATGCATACAAAATTGATATTGCCCCATCCATCAAGTCCTTTTTTATAAAGCAGCTGATAGTCAGGATTTCGCTGCCCCCCTTCTCCGACAACGTTGCAGTTGTTTCGAGGGACGACCGTGTTAATGTCCTGACCAGCAAGCAGAAGGAGTGGCTCGATTTGTTTTCCTTCCGAAATGTCGTCGAAATTCAAATCGAGAAATTCTTCCCCCCAATGGACGAGAACTACTACCAGGACCTTCTCGTTATGTACAAGTTTAGGTTTTTCAACCATTTTTGGAAGGCCCTACTGGTCATACTCATCACGTTTGCCGCGATCCTCCTGCTCTGCCTGTTGCGCGAGCTCCCCTTCGAGTAGCTAGCCAAAAGGAAAAAAAAAAAAAATGAGCGGAAAATGAGAGAAAAATATGAACCGTTCAGAAAGAATGATCGAAAAGTGGGAAAAATGCGAAAATTGCTCGGAAAGAATGAGAGAGAAAAACAACTTAGAACAATTCGCAACGCGGATCGCGCCATCCGTGTGTACACATCCTCCTTTCTCCACCCCTGTGTACACACATCCACCTTGCTCCCCCCATGCTGCAGCTTCAACAGGGCGAAGGAGAACGCGGACAAGAGGGAGAGCGAAGAACACGCCGCCTTCCTCGAGAAGTGCAAAGAGCTGTACGAGAATTTGTCCTACATATCAGGTGAGTGTGCCGTGCGTAGCCCGCGGTGGGCCAATTCTTCCACCAGTGGACTCATCATCCCAGCAGTGGACTGATCATCCCAGCGGTGGAGTGACCACCCCCACGAATGGGCATTTCCACCCCGCCCCATGCAGACCGACTGATCCAATCGATGAGCAATCTGACCCCAGAGGAGAAGATCAGACGGAAGATGGAACTCTTGGAAGCAGAAGACAAATGGACATACGATTTTATTTACTTCACGAAAGAATTCTACAGAAATTTCGAGAACTCCTCCAACAAGCAGTCGCTGCAGAATTACATGGACAAGTGTTTCAATTATCACGCGATTGTGAAAAAGTACTTCGAGGCGCAGCTTCTGAACGATTTGGTAAGAAGGAGGAGGAACAGATAATGCAATCTCTTCCAATGCCCTTCCAAAAAGGAGGCACCAAAACTTAACGGCTCCACAGAGAGGGGATGTTGGATTTGCGATTTGAGATTTGCCACGTGAGGATGCCCAAATGTGGACACATGAACCCCCCGCGGTGGAGTAGAAAAGTGAATAGTGTCCGTAGCTGCGTCCCCTTTTCCCACTTGGTTTTTTCACTGCGTTATTTGCTCTCCCCTTTTTTTCGTAGAACTTGAATTTGAAGGAAGTCGCGCAGGCGGAGAAGGAACTCTTACTTCTGCTAAAGTACACCTAACAAAATTGGATCAGAATTTTTTTTTTTTTTTTGTCCAGACGCGGGAGAGGGAGATTTCTTTCGCGCGGTCGCCTGCAGTTTGCGTATGCTTTGCGACGTTGACGAAGTGTGGCCCGTTCGTGTACGTACATTTTTGCGCTGCTAGGGTTGTTGGTTTGGATTGACCTGCTTGGATGGGTCTGCCTGGATTGGTCTGCCTGGATTGGTCTGCCTGGATTGGTCTGCTTGGATTGATCTTCTTAGATTGGCATGGTTTACCCTTTCTTCTTCTTTTCTTTTTTTTTTCCACATCGCCAAGGCACACCCTTCGTTACTTCCCCCCCGTGATGCGTTGCTCCCCCTCTGTCTCGTTTCCACTTCCGCGGCTAAGTTCTGCTCGGCGAGCAAAAGGCCAGCCATTTGCGCCCACCACTTGGCCTAGGTACTGCCACGTTGCTGCTGCCTCACTGCTGTGTTAATTTTTTTGTTTAATCGAACTGCCTCATCACCTCCAAGTCACCCCAAGGAGAGACGGCGCAAAATGGGACGAGCATTCCTTTTTGCCGCCCTGTTCACCTTCTTCGTGGCTTTGCTTCCGCCCCCAATTTTGTGTCTACCTCCATTTAGCGCCCTTAAAAGTGGAGGAGGGAAAAACAACTTAAGTAACGCCCCCCCCTTGGAGGACACCAGCAAGAAGCGCCTTCTCCTCAGCGAAATAAAATTGAATAACCGATTTAAAAATGACATAAAGGGGTTCATACGAAACGTGAGATCCTTTCACGACACCATAGAAAACAGGACTCCAAACTCCTTGCTGTACGTGCAGGAGGATTTACTCAATTTTCACAACAGCCAATTTATTGGGGAGATAGAGATTGGCACTCCTCCGCAGACTTTTAAGGTCGTGTTCGACACCGGGTCCAGCAACTTCGCCCTGCCCTCGACGAAATGTGTCAAGTAGGCCAACCGCCTGAGAAGACGCGTAGATATATCTGCTGTGCTTGTGCAGTGAGATCAGCAGCAACCGCAGTGCTTATCCACGCGCGTTCTACACATCCCACGCCGTGTACACCTTCTGTTTCTTCCAAGCCGTATACATGTTCCGTTTCCCCCACGCATTACGCTTCTTCTGTTTCCCCCACCCCGCAGAGGAGGCTGTGCGTCCCACAAGAAATTCAACCCCGATCAGTCCAGGACGTACACGCGGCAGTTAAAAGGTAACCGAGGGGAGGAACAAACGTGTCGCTCTATCAGCACAAACGAGTCACTCTCCCAGCACAAAAGTCGCGTCAAAGGAGTGACCATGACTGCTTTACCCTCCCCACCCAACAGACAATAAGGAGTCTATTTACACGTACATCCAGGTCAGCTGCGAATTTTTTGAAATCCAAAAGAAAACAAATTATCAACTCATGTGCCTTTAAAAGGGAAACCCGCTTGGACATTCCCCCTCATCTTTGCATCACCGATTTTTTTTTTCTCTTGTTCGCATTAGTACGGGACAGGAAAGAGCAGTAAAAAAAAAAAAATAAATAAAATAAAATTGCACTCTCGTGTGTAACAAAACGGTGTGGTGAATGAAGACTGGGTGACTGGACCCGTTGCTATTATGGTGTTTTATTTTGTGCTGTTCTCTTTTGTTTGTTCTATTTTGTTTGTTCTATTTTGTTTGTTCTATTTCGTTTGTTTTTTCTTATTTTCTCTTTTTTTGTCTTTTCTTTTCCCCAAGTCCTTGAGCACGGATATGACGACGTCAATTTAAAGGGACTGTAAGGAACACACCGCTGTGCGCAACTAAGCGTCTTCCCAAATGTTCAGACAAATGCTTCTGCATAGACACTCCCATTCGGATGGCTCCCGTTTTCTCCCCTTAGACGGATCAAACATCAGAGTGTCGGGCTAGCCATAGAAGGTTTACGAAGCGGAAAACCTATCTTCATCAAATCACACGCACAAAAAAAAAAAAAAAGAGAGAAAAAGTTAAAATAAGAAATGCCCCCTTTTTTTTCTTTTTTTTGTAGAGTCTTTACACCCCTTTTCGGATTTGCCCTTCGATGGGATTGTTGGCCTGGGATTTTCAGATCGTTAGTTTTTTTTTTCGCCTCTTCGCAGATACCTTTTTTGAGCATATTTGCTCGCTTGGGTGTGAAGCCGCGGCTGATTGTTAATTTCCCCCCCTTTGACCGCGCCGATTTGCGCGAAGCGGACTTCAGCTTTAAAAAAGGATACGGGATGTCTTTAATAGAGACGATAAAAAAGCAGGTGTGTGGATAGCGGGAATAGGGGCATGGCTGCTTGACTGTTTGGCAGCGTGTCGACATGACAACCGGCCCAGAGAACAAGCAACCCCCCCAGCAAACACCCCTCCCCCCTTCGGAAATGCCAGAACCTGCTGAAAAGGAACATTTTCTCTTTTTACGTGCCAAAGAAGTTGCAAGAGTAAGCACACCTGTGCACTCCCCCGTGCTCACTTAAGCATGAGCAATAGATGTAAAACTTCTTTTCCTTGAACAGGCCCGGCTCCATTACATTCGGACGAGCCAACAGTAAATACGCCCTCGAAGGGAGGCAAATTCAATGGTTTCCCGTCATATCGATTTGTGAGAAAAAAAAAAAAAAAAAAAGTTATCCAATTTAGCAGCATTAAGGATAACTCCGCTTCGTTACACACTTTACTGGAACACCGTGAATTGCCCACGTCCCATTTTTGCAAACAGATTTCTGGGAAATTAACCTGATAGACGTACAACTCTCAGACAAGAATTTAAAGATGTGCGAAAATAGGAAATGTAGAGCGGCCATTGACACTGGGTCCAGTTTGGTATGTGTTACTTGTGAGCAATTTGTAGCGGGGTGATACTCCCCTCGATAAATAAGACGATCTAGCTTTTTCCTTCTCGCTACATATTTTCAAGTTTGTTATGAACAGTTCATATTTTTTTTTTTTTTTTTTTTTGCCCCCTTTTTCCATTTTTTTCTGAACGGTTCATATATTTTTTCCATTTCCTTCCCCTTTAGCTAACCGGCCCATCCAGCCTGATGCAACCGCTGATAGAAAAATTGTACTTGGAGAAGGATTGCTCAAATAAGAGCAGCTTGCCAAATATTTCTTTTATTTTAAAAAATGTCGAGGGGAAGGAGGTGAAGTTCGATTTTACGCCGGACGATTACGTCCTGGAGGAAATGGACGAGGTAGCGTAGAGGGACGAGATGGCTCCGCTACTTTACGTGGGCTCTTTGGGAGAATCCCTTCAAAAAAATGTGCAACGGAGAGTCATATCTACCGTGATTGGCAAATGTCTTAGGGAGTGTCTTTCGGGGGGAGAGCGTGCCGCGCTCCCTCGCCCCACTTTGTCTTTCTCTCTTTCTCACGTTTGCTCACGTTTGCTCACATTTGCTTACATTTGCTTACATTTGCTCACTTTTTTTTTTTTCTCTTCCCGACGGTGTGTGCATCCCCTTTTAGGAGGATAATTCTGTTCAGTGTAAGATACCACACAAATATGATGTCGTCATAGCTGGTTCACCTGTCGCGGTTCTTACCTCTTCTTAACTCGTCTTACCACCTACTATCCATTACCGGCGCTCCTCCCCTTGCAGGCGTGATCGGAATAATGTCGCTGGACGTCCCCCCGCCTCGTGGGCCCATCTTTATCTTCGGTAATGTGCACACCTGTTTTGCAACGTGGCAAGGGGGAGGTCTGTCATAACGTTTGAGCAGACCACTAATCTGCGTCCTCCCCCCTTACCTTCCGCACAGGCAACGTTTTCATAAGAAAGTACTACTCCATATTTGACAATGACCATAAGCTCGTGGGACTCATTGAAGCTCGGCACGATTGGTAAGGGAACTAGGGGTCGCCAACGGGGCGCATTGTCTATAGACGCTCCAGCGAGGAGGTAGTTATTGTAACTGGGGAGGCGCTTCTCACCCTTGCAAGTTTCGCAAACAGATCACTGCCAATTGCTAAGTGTAAAGCCGCGTGCTGTGTGACTTTTCCGTTTTACCCCCTACAGGACGTAGTAAGCAAATGGGCTAATCTTTTTTTTTTTTCTTCTTTTTTTTGTGCATACCTTCGTTCCTTCCTCTTGTGCTCATAAAAGAGTCAAGTGGATCAGCCCAGGAGGGGGGAGCGCCGTTGTCCTATAAGCTGCTCCAAAACTGTGTCAAAATTGCGCGTAAAATTGCGTGTAGAAAAATTACTTGTAAAGGGTCGTGCCTTCTTCGTGACACCTTCGGTGCCGCGTTTTACCACTTG